>NW_026940042.1:0-98044 GCF_032062105.1 Saccostrea cuccullata
ATTTATTTGTTGATCATATTTATTCATCATATTTCATTTTTTAGTCATTAATTGACAAAATGGCACTTTAACTTCTTCTAAAAATTGTGTCATATTCAATTAACACAATAAATGATGTCAATTTTATTTCCGATCACTTCCCTTCAGGGTTGAGGCAGTCAAATTATCAATTTTCCCCATAGCTGTCATGCATGCATGATGGCTCACCCTAAAAGGAACATGACAACTCTTTGCTAAGAAAAAAGTTCAAATTGAAAGTTTAATGGCACAAAATTTCAATACAGGTGGTATTTAACTTTCATAATTTGCCCAAAAGTGATATTTACCATCTTGTAAGAAAATCAATCATGGGATGAAATGTTCCTGTAATTTGCCCCCAAAATGGTTGTTTAATTGGAAATGATGGTTAAACAACTACAAAAGTATGGACTGACATAAATACACAGATTTAATGGAATCTGCTTCAAGTTAAACTTCTCCTTGTTTTCTCCAAACCAATTTTCCTCAACTCTATAATTTTAACAAATTAAAGTTTTTAACCACATTACTGAAATAATATAGCTCGTCTTTCTGGCATAATTACATTTCTACTGGTGGGTTACAATATCAGACTCCATATCACAATAGAAATGTCTGTAATATTAAGAGGGAAGCCGAGCAATAAATATTCTTTTACACTTTTAAAATAATGCAGCAGATACACATTTCATATGAACTGCTACTATCATTTTCGACAAAAAAAAAAAGAGAAGAAAAGTCATTCAGACATAATACCTTTCATAAAAGTTGAAGAAATTTGGTTAGGGTGGGGTGAAAGAAGGGGGGGGGGGGCACGATGTGAACACTTAATGTCAAGTACACATGTACTCTATTGTATGATTCTCATATTAAACAGAAAAGACACTGTGGGCTACAAACACTGTCAATTTGAAAGAACAAAATGACTTCTTGGTTGCTGCATCTAAGTTGGACAACGGTTCCTTTCTAAAAAAAAAATTGACAAAGCCATAATAGAATGTAACCAAGATTTAGTAAAGAGAAGAAATTTGAATTCATTTTCACTGCTTGTCCTAGGTTTAACATGATTTGTGTCTTCTGCATTAATTAATACATATATTCTTGAGCTGTTTTCTACACAATGACAAAAAATTCTCAATGTATTGTAAACTTAGGACCTTAATTAGTGTAAATATGGAAAAAGGGAAAAAATGGAGTAGATCAGACATTTGTGCATTTTAAAGTTTGTAACATTAACAAATTTACATTAAAAAAAAAACACAATATTCTCACTTAATGAGAGCTTAGCATTATAAGTGAAGATAAACGGGGAAAATCATTGAGAATCCAAATAGTTCTGTCACACGGAATTCACTCATAATTCCCTCATATTACAGATGGAGTAAATGACTGTTTGCTTGCAATACAAATGATATACAAATAGCTCTAAACTGATAATGTACATTGCAGGTTGAAGCTAGGATGGGCTAAAAAAAAATGTTAGAACCACAATTGTTAAAAACAGCTATAACAGAGTACAAACCTAAAGATCCATTTTCTAGGGGAGAAGTCTTTAATTTTGTTTAATTTATCCCTATACTACATATTTTATGACACCTATTAAAGCAACAGACAATTTTCTGAAGTAGATTTTATCATTTTAAATGGCCCTTTGATGAGGTTTCACCATGCAGCTACAATGTATGGAACAAAATGTATCATCCACATAAAGAAAAAAAGTCTCTACTTCTCTCACCCCATTACACTTAGCGGCACCCTGCCGATTCAATAAAATGCTGAATGTCAGAGGTAAAATGTGGCCTGACCTTTGGTAATAATTTGACACAATGATATATTCTTGTGTGTTAGACTAAGTATAAATCAGCCTCAAGAAATCTGAAGTTCATTCACAAGAAATGTCATTCTAACTGAACAAAGGACAAATTCTACTTCACTTAAATGTTTATTTTTAGCTTGTCTTCCTTGCACTGAGAAGGTATTTCATTTAATCCCCCTCCTCCACCCCCCAACCACCAAAAGGAAAATATAATAATAATGTACTATTTTATTTTGCATATTTTCTCTAATTCCCATTGTACATTTTACAGCTTGCCATTTATCTCTATAAAATTCCATCATGGGTAACTCGGTTTGGAATGCTTATAGATTCTTCATTTGCATTCCCACAAAGAGTGGTGATTGAAAAGAAATCCCGGATCCCCCACCATCAATCAGCTGATACAATAGGGGCGTCCCTGTTATCTTGTTTTACTTGACAATTAATTTGTTGACATTATTTTCAGTTTCTCAGATTCTCCGTTTGCACACCTTCTCAGCAGGCTGTCAAAGCCATGCTCACCAAAAGGAAAATTGGATCTCACACACAATAGCAAGATTCCTCATGGATCAACAAGCTTGCAATTTATTACTCTGTATCTTTTCTGCTATGATGTTTGTTTTCTTGCATGAAAGTGCATGTTACGTAACATAATTTTTTTTTGCTCACAGTAATAACTTCAGAAGAAAGGTACTCTTACAACGATAGGCCAGAAAGTGGGTCAGCATTGTTTTAGATAACCTTGAGATTTTTCGACACTTCAGAGAAATTTTTGTGTGAGAACTATACTTAGAGTTTTGATGCAATGATCGAGATAACTATATTAACATCACAGCAAGAAAATGATGCTGTGTGGAGGCATTTACACAGTTTGAATCATTCTTAGTAAATAAAATTAGCTCTTTTCTTGAGGTGTTGTTATTTAGTGATTTTAATCCTTGAAAATACTCAACACATACAAGAAAGAAACTTTAAGAAACTTGTGACCATTTTATGAGTCAAGTGGATAAGGATTAAATGATAAAGTGGCTTAACACAAAACCACTTGAACACAGTCTGCCCTTAAATTAGCACAAGTACAGGAACATAAATGTCAAGTTTGTGGTCTAAGGGAAGCAACTCTTCAAAGATGAAGCATTGAATTAGCTTATGAGGTGACCACATCATATAATTAATATAACACAGAAACATTGGCAAACTATTTTAAACATATGCTTATGTTGACAAACTTTGAGGTGAACATTAAGATTATTTTATATTGTTTCTAACACTGGACTTAAAATAGATCAATATTTTCCAGGCTAATCAATAGTTATGAAAAGGTTTTTTAACCATGCATCTTTGTGATATTTGTCTCAAGCTGTATCATGACATTTTGCTACAAGAAAAAATACATCAAGAAATTTCAAATTAATACAACTAGTAATGCTCAATGTAATCCCGCTTTTTTCATTTGCTAAACAATTTTGTATCATTTTGTTATACTGGTATTTATTGAAACACATAAAAAAAAATTATTGTTATATTTTCACTTAAATGTACTTTAAAAATAATTATAAAACCATTTTTTATATACTGTGCAGAGTTTAAAAAATCTATTTGAACTTGATCCAATACATTAACAGCTACTCTGAGGATATGTACTAAAATATTCATTATTCTTGAGTGTAATTTGATATAAAAATATATAAAAGTAATGAAAAATATTTAGTTCTTTTAAACTGGACCTATCTAACATCAAAGTGAAAATCAAGTAGACACACTTAAAGCTAGTCATTGTGACAGAGCGAGAGAGAGAGAAGTTCGCGATCCCCACACTTTAAGGTTTATAAATACACATGAACCAACGTCACTAAAAGCCTTTTTGTCACAAAATCATTGAAAACCTCTGACCTCAGAAAAGTGTCTACAGCTCAAACCTAAGATTGAGATATCATCTAATTTGAAATCATTATGAAGTGTAGAAAGGTAAATTAAATGGTCATTACTCGAATCACATATGTAATGATCACAGGAAAATTAAATGTACACAAGATATTGCGAGTTCCTTGACTGAAATTTTCTTTAAAAATATTTTTTACATTAAATATTTATAAATATCAACATCTTCAAATGAAGACACATACCCGAAAGATGTGAATGCCCCCATCAAAGTTACATTTTGAATTGTAATTAACATAAATAAAAGACAACTTTTTAAGTGTATACCTTCCTGATAGATTCATTCCATCTTAATTCTAACAGCTATATAAATAAAGCCTTTATTGAACTTTATCTATTTTCTTTATCAAGCTCTAGACTATAATCAATTTTTATCTATGAATAAAATTAATGAAAATATATTGAATAGTTAAATAAGAAGAGAAAGGTCAAGGTCACAGGAAAATCAGGTCAGAAAAATTGTACACATGCAGTGTATGCATGTACTTTTTTTTTTAAATTTGTATCTTCATATTAAGTTTGACAAAATATCTTGAATAGTTTACACTGTGGAAAATAGTGGGGTCAAGGTCAAAGTGAAGGACAATTCAGCTGAAAAAATATGACACAATCTTAAAAGTTCCCACCTACATGTATATGTGTGAAAGTTTCAATAAAAATATTATGAACAAATTCTTGTGCTAAATACAAATTTAGTTATAGTAAGATCAAAATCATTTGGAAGGTCAAGGTCAGAACATAATGCCAAAGTTCAACAACTCTAACTAATATGTATCAGTGCTTGATTTTTTGTTATAAATATCTTGAATAGTTACTTCGACATTGGGCTTTAAACAAAATATGGAATAGTGACGTCATGGACAATAATGCTCAGCAAACTATATCAATGTATTCATATTATGGTGAAAAAATCTTTGTTTCTTTGAGGTAAATGCTATGTGTGATAGATTGAAAAACAGATGGAAGGATACTGAAGAATGAAGGGGCAGATGACATATATGACAAACACTGTTAGTACTGACTATTTAATCATGGCAGGGAATAGATCGTAATATATATTCATACATGCATTATAATTGTTTAAAACTTTTGAGAACAATTATGAAAACAAACGCATTTGGCAGAGAAAGACAAGACAGGTTTTTTAGTATTTATGTCCTATCAGAAGATATCAAACAGCCTTTAACTGCTTAGTATCTATCAACAGTCTCTAGCTGAGCTGTTTACAGAAACTAAAATGAACCACAGATCACAAAATACCACCAAAGAAATTGACCTGAAATGCACATTGTTAAAAAATGACTGAAGTTTGATATGTGTGGTCCACCTTCTTACTAAATTCACAGTTTCGCAGTAATTAAATCAAATTTCCAAACCAGACAACCCTATTATTATCTATAATTGTATTTCAAAAATAAGTTTGAATTCTTGAAAGCATTGTTCAGTGCAAGAGTCAGCCACTTGTAAACTGTGATGCCTAATTTAGTTAGTGTATTTAAATACTTCAGTTTTCCTTTATCATGACAACAGAATTGAAATAAAAGTGTATTTTTAATGAATAAGCGAATAAGTGTTAAAAGGCTATGACAACATATGTCAACCGAACTAGGCAAGGCGAAATTGTTCACTTCTCAATCAAGGACAAAAGAAAAATTATTCTACTCAGAAGTCGAATTCCGACAATTGCAAGGGGTGGAAATAAAATAATTGATGAAATTTGCCTTTCATTATGTAGCTCTATGGCAGAGATTGTACTACACTGCGTAATGTCTTGATGTGATTATATCTGTGGGGTGATGATACCCCAAGTTGAACAAAAAACGTGGCAGTGCCTTTGTCACGTCGTCCTGGGTCGGCGGAAGAGTCACTTCTATTGAGTAGTTTTTCTATGCATTTCTCCCCATGTAATCTATCAAAATTCAATAGCTACACAAAAAAATATTAAATGAATGTAAAATGATGAAATCTAAGACACCCAGCTTATTGTGTACCCTTAAAGATTTTTATCGCTCTGTGTGTTCGAGGTATGGAATTCCAGTATCATTAAGATGGAAATATATTTTCTTTCCATTAGACATTAAATGTTGTTGTATGAATACTGATAAAGTGTCAGTCGGTTTGCAGTATCATAATTAATCATGCATCTTCATCTAAAATTTTACTTCCCACACATCTAATTAATAAGAAACCACAGTGGTATATCATGTCAGATCTATATATGCTGGTGTGAATTTTAAACACGAACAATTTGAATTTTTCATTACTGAATCTCCCTCACACCGAGTGCATAAAGACAAGACATACGATTATTATAAGAAGTGTTTAATGATTTATATAGGAAAGGAGAAACTAATTTCTTATGTTGTAAATTGTGGTAAATACACACCTATAGTCAGAGAGTACAGCATGAATTTGGCCTAGTATTCTTCTCTATGATGATATTGTAATGATTTCTGGTGGAAAACATCAGGACTTGGGAAGACATATCAAAATGGCATTATGAACTTTGGGGTTTGATTATACCTGTAATAAAGAGTATGTTTATGTTAGTCAACAGGCAAACAGATGTACATGTATATATGAATAAATAATAATTCAAATACTACTGCTTTTTTATGCTCAAAATGTTTGGGAGAATTGCGAGGAAAATTAATTATTTTATTTTATTTGTATCATCTGCTCATGCAATCTTCTTGCATCAACAATTATAGTATTTTGATATACACCTTTACTGAGGTTAAAATTTCACACATAGGTCATTCAGAATAAGACATCTCCATACCCTTGACATTGGTTTTTACTATCAAATGAAGAATTTACCAAAATCTCTATTGTATATTACCTTTTCAGATTTTAATCTAACTTTTATACAGCTTCCTACACAGGTAAATCAGGATAAAATTCTTTGTATTGGCATTAAAATTGGCCTTGAACTTTGACACTGAAAATGACAATAATATGGGCAACCTATTCTGATCATTACATTGCATGTATGTAGGCACATGTACATGTAAATTATGATGGGTTCAGTATTCACTTTTAAGTTTGTTTTACATTTTAAAAATATTTATTCATTACGTGAACTGCCTGACAATTATCTTCTTCCAATAGTAATTTGTAAATAAAGCACATCTGATCTTGTTGACCTTCCATGACCATCATCTTTGAATTAAGGACACAATATGTTAAATAGCACAGTGATTGTCATTGACCTAGAATTTGTAATTGGTTCGGTTTGCAGATGCATGGATTGTGGCTCATTTCTTTGCTTAAAGTGCATATCATTAAGAACCATTTAGGATTGTCCATGATTTCATTACATAATAATGATAATATGTTCTTTGTAATCCAGCCTCCTTGTCTTTTTAAAATTTCTTGTTTTGCTCCTTAATTCAACAAATCTGATTTGAAATTCATTTGCTCTAGAGAATGTACAGATGCATAATGTTCATTCAAAAATATAAAATTTAATTTATTAAAGCAACGGAGGAGCAAAAAACTTATAATTCAAACACATTATGGTGGAGTGATCAGAAATCAATGTTATCATGTAGAAATTAACCCCTAGAGGACATTAATCATCATATGAACCACAAAATAACACATACTGAATATCAAGGAAATTATTTCAAATAAACTTTGACATCTTTTAATTAATCCAATATTTTTAATCATTTATCTTTTGGCAAACATTTTTAATACATAAAAAATGTCAATTTCATGAATTAGAAGAGACCTTTAACTAATCACATGAACCAAAAGTTATTTAAAATGGGGAAGAAAAAAATCAACCAGTCATTGGTCAAACACATAAGTGGTCATTAAAATCCAAAAGTGGGTTAACAGCATTTTTCACATTTTATACTTTCAAGGGTTTGTTTTAAAAAATACTCTTTGATCAGATTTGCTTGTGATTATGACGATGCTGGATAAATGACCAAAATGATGATTTTTTGTGTTAATCATTGCCTACAAAGATGTTTTGGTTGTATTGTAAAAAACAAGTGCTTTATTACTGATGTAAATTGTTTGTCAGCAAGTGTTTTGTTTATCTCTGGAACTTGACTTTGTCCCAATCATTTTTTATTTATATTTTTTTCCATCAGTACCGCAATAGCTAACATACTATGTAGGTAACCTTTGAGGAAGTAAACAATATGAACCTTTGTACCCAAGTGACAATATATTTTTTACATTCTAACAATATTCTCAATGTGTTTTCAACAAATATAATTTTTTAAAAATGAAACATATTCAAAAATTTTTTTTCACAAAATATGAGGGGGAAAAAATCGAGCAAATTTAGTATACCAGAAAGAGCAAAATTTTAGTGAAGATGAAAACTCTACACATGAAACAGTGATTTATCAAATTTCAGAATCATATCACTTAGTAAGAAGCTATTATTCTTTAACTGTATAGTTTAGCTGATTGCTGCAGAGGGTCGTACATGGGACCGGTGATTTTACTTCGTTATAAGAGCTAATATTTTGCTATATTTGTCAAATTTACAATACATAATAAAGTCAAGGGGAATGAAAATCATTTCGCTGTAAGTGTCAATTAATTATAAGTCTGTTCACTATAACCATGTTTTACTGTACAATGTAGCTGTTCCATGAAGAGGGTCATACCTCCTTCATTCTACAGTCTAATTGCTTTAAAGGACCATACCCCCTTAACTCTTCAGTCAGATTGATTATGAGGTGGGCTAATCCTTAACTCCATAATCTGATTGCTGTAAAAAAAAAACATACTTCTTAAACTCTGTAATCTAACTTATTGCTACAAAGGGCCATTATCACAATTTTAATAGTCTGCTAGCTATAGAAGACATGATTCCTTCTTAACAGTCAGATTGATGGCTGAGTAAGTCAATTAATCCTTAATTCATAACTCAATAGTCTACGTGATTGCTGCTGAGGACCATTCCTCCTTAACTATATAGTTTAAACTGATTGCTGCAGAGGATCATTTTTGATCCTTAACTGAACAGTCTAAACTGATTGCTGCTGAGGACCATTCCTCTTTAACTATATAGGTTACACTGATTGCTACAGAGGACAATTCCTCCTTAACTATATAGTTTACACTAATTGCTACAGAGGACCATTCCTCCTTAACTATATAGTTTAAACTGATTGCTGCTGAGGACCATTCCTCCTTAACTATATAGTTTACACTGATTGCTACAGAGGACCATTCCTCCTTAACTATATAGTTTACACTGATTGTTGCCAAGGACCATTCCTCCTTAACTATATACTTTAAACTGATTGCTGCCAAGGACCATTCCTACTTAACTATATACTTTAAACTGATTGCTACAGAGGACCATTCCTCCTTAACTATATAGTTTAAATTGATTGCTGCAGAGGACCAATTCCTCCTTAACTCAATAGTCTAACTGATTGCTGCTGAGGACCATTCCTCCTTAACTATATAGTTTATACTGATTGCTACAGAGGACCATTCCTCCTTAACTATATAGTTTACACTGATTGTTGCCAAGGACCATTCCTCCTTAACTATATACTTTAAAATGTTACAGAGGACCATTCCTCCTTAACTATATAGTTTAAATACCATTCCATTAATTCAACAGTCTAAGTATAATCTAACTATATGATTGCAGCAAAGGGTCAGAGGATACATTGTGTATCACATCCTTATATAGTTTAAACTGATTGCTGCAGAGGACTATATAGTTTAAACTGATTTGCACCTTAACTCTATATACAGTCAATCTGATAAGGACAGATTGCCTTTAACTATATTATAGTTAACAGATGAACACTAGTCCTTAATACCTTTTAGTCAGTATGAACTGCAAAGTATCACATTTTAACTGATTGAGTAGAAGGCAAAATATGTCTTTACTCTATAGTCTAATTGATGCAGAAGGGCATTTCAATGTCTTGAATAAGCCATTTGTTTCTTATTACTATATTGAAAAGAGAAGTGGATGATTTATCTGAATCCACAATGTCAAATATTTTAAACAAACTGTGAAGAATTGCTCAAACTGTTCCTGGGATCCCTCAAAACCAAAATACCTGTTGTTTTCTGACAGGGACTGACCACCAGCTAAGAGAACCAGTGTACAGTCACCTCTCTCTCTCACCAGCCCAGATGATTCATATTCAACCTGAACACATCTTTTCTTGCACTCATATAAATCATTCCTAAAGTACAATACAGACAGTTTAGAAAATGTTAAAAATACAAGAAAATTGAAAATATGATAAAATATCCATTGCAACATCATTGAGGGCTTCATATAAAATGCCTTCATACCAACAAATTATTTTAACATTCAGAACATGAATTTTATTGTTCCACAAAAATTCAGAGAACTTGCATTAATGATTCACAAATATGTTTTTGCTTTCACACCTAATCTTGGGTCATAACCTTTCTCAATATATTAAGAATGACAACCTTAAAATCCAGCATAGCAATATTTTTATGCAAATTAATCTATCAACTTTTAATCTATAATTTAAAAGAATGAACAGGACATATAAAGGAAGGTCTTCCATCTCATTAGAAATGGACTTAAAAATGGAAATCTTAAATATGATGCATGTGTTTATAGTAACCCTGTAAAGAGATCTGAAAGATCTACTTCTCTTTATGAGCATTTGCAGCAATTAAAAGATACGATTTTGGAACTGGGTTATAATATCTACATATTTATCACCTTACCAATTTAAAACCTCTTTTATGTTACAAAACCAAAGCACTGTCTGTCCAGCACTGCTTGGTACCATTTATAAATTCAAATTCCAGACAGGCTTGGTTTTTTTTCTTTGCTAAAAAAATCTTTTACATTACTATTAAATATTTAATAGTAAAAAATGATTTTGCAAGTTTCATTTGGAATTTTTAAAGTAAAATATTTCTCCATTTAGCAGCTTTAATCCATACAGATTTCCATCATTTCATTCTTGAAGAAAAAAAATTGTCTTAGAAACAGAGGTCAAATCTCCATACTAACTCCTTATAAGATCCATCCAAGAGAAACAAATTTCTTTTTTATGCAAAATTATCCATACACTTTGACTATATAACCATCTTCATCAAATCCTTTAAGGTAAGAAAAGAACACCCCAATAGCAAACAAATAGCCAAACTGTTAAACTTTTCTAATCTAAATACTGTATACAGGGTTATTTTCGCCCCGTCTTTCACACTTGCAAACAATTTCCCCCCGTTTTAAATTCGCCCAGTCATAGTTTTGTTTAAGAAATTATACTGTATTCTTTGAATTCGTCCCGTTTTAAATTCGCCCAAATGTTAATAGGGCGAAAGGGGCGAAAATAAAACGGGGCGAAAATTTCCCTGTATACAGTAACTGTTTCCATAGAAAGTGACTGGATAAGAACGGTTTTATTAATTGAATTTACTGAAATTAGAATTAAAGTAAATATCATATTAGACAAGATTTTAGAATACGAAACCTCTGGACTAGACAGGTTTCACTGTTTTTCATTCATAAAAACAAAAGCTATAAGCCTGTAACTTAATTCCCCAGTGACTCCAAAAGCAGGCTGATATTGGTCAATTAGAAACATTCAATGCACGGAAAATAATCAAGAAAATATCTATTTTTGCTGAGATTTTTTATGGCAACTAGTATTTCTATAAATAGGGTAAATTTATGATTTATTTTCCAAAGGATATACCCACATGATTTGAATTTCACTAATGCCTCAATATTTCCATTTCTAATTTTTTTCTCTCTGTGATAATTCTTTGAAAGTTAGCAGAGTTGATTTCTTGATAATTTTACCCGAATGTAAGTTAGGCAGGTCGATAGGTCAGGAGCTAAGGAGGCCCAATATGCAAGCAAATCTTGTGTGCATCTGTCTCAACATGTGTCTGACGCTAAGGAGGCCAAATATGCATGTAAATCTTGTGCGGCTGCCTTTGCGTTTGACGTCAGTGGTCGGGGACTATTATCACAATGAAATGGAAATATAGAGAATCACTCTCTAGTTAGTATAGTATGCCAGGGACATCAACGATAGTCGGAAACATGGGATAATCTGCATAACACGCAAAGCCTGTTATGCATAAATTATCCCATGTTTCCCACTATCGTTGATGTCCCTGGCATACTAAACTAACTGAACAGTGATTCCTTAAATATTTTTACCAACAGTTAGGCAAATATTTATTGTTTGGTCTGCCAACAATTTTACACACAAGACTGGCACAAAAATTAGTTGACATGGAGCAGTCATGTTTCTGTAATAATTTTTTTTTGGTTTGATATATTCATTCAGCATTTTGTAGAAGTAGGGTTTCCCCCAGAGGATGCCCTATATAAAGAAACAAGAGGCCCATGGGCCACATCGCTCACCTGAGTAACTTGGGTGATGTGGTTCTTTACACGATTTCCCCTCTTGCTATACCTATCGTGCCCCCTACCCCCTCCCCTTTCATGATTTTAATAATTTGGAATCTACACTACCCCAGGATGCTTCCACATAAGTTTCAGCTTTCCTGGCCCAGTGGTTCTTGAGAAGAAGATTTTTAAAGATTTGTTCTAAACATTTCTATGTAAAACTTGGATTTCCTATTGTGGCCCCTCCCTACCCCCCGGGGGTCATGATTTTTACAATTTAATATCTACACAACCCAAGGATGCTTCCACATAAGTTTCAGCTTTCCTGGCCCAGTGGTTCTTGAGAAGAAGATTTTTAAAAGATTTTTAAAAGATTCCCTGTGTGGCCCCGCCCTACCCCCGGGGGTCTATCTATATATTTCTATGCTTAAAACTTTCCTGGCCCAGTGGTTCTATATATTTCTATGTAAAACTTATTGTGGCCCCGCCCTACCCCCGGGGGTCATGATTAACAATTTAATATCTACACTACCCAAGGATGCTTCCACATAAGTTTCAGCTTCCCTGGCTCAGTGGTTCTTGAGAAGAAGATTTTTTAATGACCCCACATTTTTGTCTTTTCTTGATTATCTCCCCTTGTAAGGGGGGTTGGCCCTTCATTTTAACAATTTAAACTCCCCTTCACCCAAGGATGCTTTGTACCAAGTTTGGTTAAAATTGGCCCAATGGTTCTTGAGAAGAAGTCAAAAATGAAAAATTTACAGACGAACAGACGGACGGACGACAGACAAAATGTGATCAGAAAAGCTCACTTGAGCCTTCAGCTCAGGTGAGCTAAAAAGAAGAGAAAATTAGTATAAGAAACATTACTGTGAATTCCATCAGGAGGTTGGAGAGAAACAGCCCACTACCTCCATTTACAAAGATGGAAATGACAAATCTGGAGCCATTCCTGCAAAGGCCATCATAAGAATTCAAGAACAAAATATTGCTGATATGCCATTGGTCTGGTGAGAAGAGGGTGGTTCTCAGAAAATGGACAGTAAACTGTCAGTGCAATCTGTCAACTGTCAGTGTACTCTGTCAACTGCTAGCTGACAGTAGGTTGATAAATTGAAATCACCCAACAGATCAGTTGGTTGATGACCGATTTTTAGTGTTCCATTGGTGTCACTGACAGCTGATTTCTTTGGAGCCCAAAATCTTTATACAGTTGATATTTGGTAGTCAGTCATTTGGTTGTAACAATGAATTTCACAACTGGAGAAAATATTCATGTATAATTAAAAAAAAATTCCTTCATTAATATGGTACACAATATCTCAGAAAATGCTCTTTAAAGCAGTAGATCTATAGGTATATTGCTTCAACTGGATTTACACTGAATACACCTTTAGTGCTGCTGCTATAGAAGTACTCAGTCATTTCAGACCATATAATATGACAAGGCAAATGGGTTCACAACATTAAAAAAAAACACGCAAAAATTTCAGAACACTCAAATAAACAGAAGGATTACGTAACGTCACATTACCATTTTGTCAACAGTCAATATTGTGGGAGGTAAGAGCCTGATAAAATTTAATAAATTCTACAAAAACTCGAGATTTTTTATGTTGCTATGTAACAAACAAATGCAAATCAAGCTTAAGATCTTGAAGTCTATTTTCTTAAAAACAGTCTTAATACTTTTTACTTCACAGAGTGCAATGCACACAGCACAACCATTAACCTTGAAACAAAACAAAGGTCCATAAAATGAAAATGCCTCCATAAAAGTGTTTATGATAGTACACTCTGTACATAAATTGTCCCCAAGACATTTAGTTCATAATGAATGCACAAATCTGGGCTGTGAAACAAGCTCAGGAAAATGTTGACCCCTGTTCAGTTTTAAATAATTTATGTTCATTTAAGTAGTACCTTGAAAGTCAACACCTAATCAAATATACAAAATATGTAAATGTCCAGCCTAAAATAGACCAGTTTTGCCATGCGGAAATGAAAATCTTTCATCCGTCCTCTTATTATGGCTTTTGTGAGGTCAGCTTTGTTGAAAAAGTCTAATCAAATATTATAATGAACATGAATTTATAATGTTTCATTTAATTGCTTTTGAGAGAAGTGTTGAATGTACTTCACATTTTTGAAATTGAAAATTCTAATTACCAACTGCTTTTTGAAGTACCTTGCAAATGGTTGTTATTAAGATATAGGAAATGCTTATAATTGTGTCTTAATTATTCAGAACACAGTCAAGTACAACAAAGGAGTCAGCCACTTAGAGACTGCTGATAATCTACGCATCTACATTCATTCAGCATGTCTACCATATGTAGTTTTTATAAAGGAATGCATAACAGTGGGCGTTTCTGTTAAATTTTTTGCAAAATTTATGACATTTAAGTTTTATTTTGTAGTTTATCTTTTTTAACATATAATGATTAATCTTAATATTGTGAACTATAAACAAAAAAAAAATTACTAAAACCTAAATTCCATTTCATTACCAAAAAAAAATCATTTAAATATATAGTACTTAATTAACAAATCATAGGTCCTTAATAAATTATTTTGCATTATTTTAAATCAAAGCATGCAGATTTTATGAAACAAATTGAGTCTTGATGTGAAATGTGGTGATCTAATTTGATCTTGCTAATTAATGGCAAATTATTTTTAACTTGATCTTGCAGACTAATCATACTGGGACTGTATGGTACAAGAAATATGCACTTCACTGAGATATTCTTAAACTGTCAGTGTGTGAAATGGTAGTGGTATTGTGTTACACATCAACATAATGACTTTCCTCACAATATTCCTAATATTTATATAAATGCCACTGCACTAAACATACTTAAGACCTTGAACAAGAGCACTTGGCCGTGTAAAGCGCCAGACTCTTCATTGCTGGACTTATTCATCCTCACGCTTTTGTCTTAAATCTTGTCACGTACACAGTAGACATGTACGAATTAACAGTCCATATGTTTCATTTCATTTTCATGTACATATTTCATACATTCACTACAGTATTATGCATTAATTTGAACTATAAATTATACTGGAACTGACAAAAAATAAAAAGACTTTATAAACATGTATGTTAAATTCATTCATTAAATTATGAAAAGGGAAATTGCAAGCAAACAATTCTAATTTCATCGTGCAATATTAATCTAGTTGATCGTAATCATAAATTTAAATTTCAAAACTTAGAAATTAGTATAGATCCTCCAAAGAGAATAATTATCCTCATTTGCACTGTATCATTGAAAACTCCTTTACTTAATTTGTAGGCAGATGCAAGCAATAAACTGATTAAAGGTTAAGTTGAGCATTTAACACTTTAATAACATCAAAGACATTCAAGCTGGCATTAAGTTACTTCAGGAAAGACCCATACACCCCTGGTATCTCCCCCCAAGTGTTCTAAAGGTAATATTTCTCTTCCTTAGTAAAATACTATAATACTCCCTCATAAAATTCTAACCCTGCCTGAGTCTGTTATTTAGGACTCAATGCCTGATCCCTATTCTACATAACATACCGTGGACCACACCCCAATGCTCACCAGCCAAATCTAGGTGGGGGGACCTGACAGGTGAATAAGGTCACAGCACTAGGAAAATCCTTAAATGTGTTAACTTGCACCCACTCAACCATCATTGGAGGGGTGGCTTAATACTCATCCCCGTACCTAATCTATGAAGAATAAAGGACTCTTAAACTCACAAATGATTAGACAACAATCATTTCAACAAAGCAAATCAATTTAAGGGCATTATATACATTATCACTTTTAATATACTACCAATGTAGGAAGCAAAATAAAACTTTTTGCTATATTATCTTTTCTATTAGAATTCAATTGCCAACAAATCTGCATGTGATAAAATAAATAATAAAAGTGGCTTTAAACAAGCTGAGCACACAAGACCAGAACTTTGCAGACCCCCTCATGGCTATATGTCTCCAATGAACATTTGCATTCAATTTCCCTTCAATATATTTGATTTCATTGTTGTGATATTTAAATGCACTTCATACAGTGCCATGAACTGCTCATAAAATTTGACTACAACTGTTGTTAGGCAATAGCAGGTATTAACGTTCATACTAAATAACAGTGTGCATGCTAGTCCCTGGTCTGATCTAGGCACAGGGGCCTCCCAACCTACATTTAGTGACTTCTGTGTTCTGGAAGAGAAAATTCATGACAGTAATTGTACATGTTTATTGTTCCTACAAAGTTCAAGGGAGTAGAATTGAGGTTTTAATGAAATATTGACCTATTATGGTCACTCAAAGCATAGAGATGTCAGTTACAGTTGCCATAAACTCATTACTCTGAAGCTATATTTTCTCCTACCTGGCCAATTATAGTTTGTTTACAAACTATAATTGATTTGCATCATTTAACTTCTACTGTGGCCTATCAATCTGTGCTGTGAAGCAAGAACACTATACTTCCAAGTACCCGGTACCATTAAATTATTCTTTCTTTTTTGCCTGACATAAATTCTGAAATGATTAGAATATAATATTTTCATAAAACATAAGAATCATAAATTAATATTTTACTTTCATTAAATAAGATGTCACTTTTAATTTAATTGAAAACAAAAAAACTTAAGCTATTATGTGGAAAATTTCTGAACTTGAACTTATCTTTTTGGACTAAAAATCAAAAAGGATCTTATTAACTGATCATAAGGAATTGTGATATAAAATGTCATTGCAAATTCTCGAATGTTTCTTAATTAAGATAATGCCTGCATGGATATAAAAATGTTATTTGCATGTACAACGTATAAATTTATGACCTTGACAAATATATGATCTTATTCAACCTAACTGAAAGAAACTCAAAGAAAAAGTTAAATCTGTATAAAATAATATTTGCAAGGTTTAAACTTTAAGACCTTGGCCTTTATTGTTCCTTTGACCTCAAAATCAACCATAAAGAGTTGTGCTGTGAAATTTAATTGAAAATCTCAAAGCTTCGTCAGGTTTTGAAACAAACATGTTATAAAGACAAAATGTATGAATTTATTTATTTCCTCAAGATGTAAGGTGTGATAGACACATGGGCAGACATGCAGCCAGTCAGAGACAAACAGACAGACAGAAGCCAAGCAAAATGAACCCTAAATGTTACTCTGCTATGTAAGTATGTCTTACTGAAATCACACCAAAACTATCAAATGAAACCCATTTTGATAGGATCTACTTCTTGAAACCATGACAACACTGTTCACTGAAAATCAACAGACAGAGTTTTGTATCAAAGTGTATTGAACTATTTTACTTGTGTATAAAGTGATGTGGAAATCAAAAACTTTAGAAGTAGCAGCTGAAAAAAAAAATGTTAACAGACAAACAGACCATCAATTAATGATAACCTTACTATCAAATAAGCACTGACCAGTAAGACTAAAACCATGCAATCATATAAAAAAAATAATTATCATTTCCACATGATTTTAAAAATTAATAAGTGCTTGTAAAGTATAAATTTTGATTTTAAGCTCCAAATCAGACATCATAGCTAGATAATAAAAATTATCATTTTCTTGTTCTTACAAACAATTCAAATGTATACACATGTATTACAAGGTATAATATTTTTTTTAAATATTGCTTTAAATCATTTTAAAAGTTAACTGAATTTATTTTTCCTCAAGATTTTAATCAATATATATTAAGCATAAAAAATATGCCAGAATATGCAGTTGAGCTTGCATGCTTATGAATTTAACATTCCAGACCTCACAATATATTAATTTACTTATGTGCCCCTGTAACATTTCATTTAAAGAACACCTTCATGATACATACATGTGATAATTGACAAAAAATATATATCTATTCAAAGAAGAGTAACTCCAACATTTATTTAAACAAGCTGGTAAAAACATCATTGTATATACCCCAATAATGATACTTAGAAATGTGTATTTAAAAAAAGAAATGAATGAAGGGCATATGGTATATTAAGGTAAATGACCAATCATATTATAATTTAATAAATCATTAAATATTATCATAGGAAAAATTTCTTTTCCTTTTTTTTTTTTTTACATCAATCGGGTTGTCAGACATATTTATTTGTATGAAAATACATCCAAAGTGCTAACAATCATTGATCTGGAATCAAACCTACAGGATATGATTTTAATATTCAGGAACATGCTCAGTTTGTAAAAATTTAACACATAAAAATTTAATTCACCCTATTTTAACCAAAATTCGTAAAAAATTACAGAATTAAAAATAACCTGTTATACAGTATGAGTAATGACACATTGGGAACTTATGTCCTTTTTATATAAAAAGCTTAATTATGAAAAAAAATTATTTCACATAATTCACAATCACTCAATCAATCTACTTTGAATAGTTTATTGAAGCTCTGATGCTGATTTAATTCAAAGGACCTAATGAGTAATTGTGCGTGCTTCTTTTCAGTTTGGGGTGATTATCAGGTATCAGGAATATTATACATCTGTTTGGATGATTACAAAACAAAGAAAAGCTGGAGACCAACATCCTGAGGTTAAAATTGCGGAAGATTCTCACGTGTGGATACCGAAAGGATGTTTGGATGATTGCAAGAATAATATATTGCTTCTCAGAAAATCACTCATATTAGTCAAAATGCATGTATTTTTCTGATGGATCCCATGTAAATTTGGGCTGCTGTTTCTCTCCTTTGCTTTTTGTATACATATATATGCACTAGTCTACATTATTATAAACATTTAGTTATATACATTACCTACACTGCTTTGACAAGGAAATCTAGTATGTACTCCCAAATTTCCAGCAGACCTGGATTAAGGATTTTTGTCAATATTCTTCATACTTCTGAGCAGAAAAGCTTCATAGTCATACTTCTCAGGCACTCTAGCCCATGCTATAATAAAATAAATTCACATATAAATTCATATAACTATGTCAACAATGTAATACACAATACACAAAACTAATTAAAGAACTCCTAGCTCCCCCCCCCCCCTGCCCCACTGCCCCATACTAAAGTTTTCAATGTCAATATTAGTAATACCACTGAATAAAATTGCTTCTTTCTCCTGATCTAGGCATATTTGCAATGTTAAAATAAATAAATATACAAAACAATTATATTTAAAGCAAGAAGAGAGGTACAAAGTGCTGCTCATACTGCAAGTTCTTACATCAATCCAATGCCTTGGTGAAAACAAAATGGATAGTCTATACAATGAACATAAAACCAAAATTTTCACCAAAGTTCAACATCATCCACAACCTGTTTGTTGTTGCCCAAATTAATTTCTTGAAGAAAAAAAAAAGGATTAAAAGACTCACTCACTCACTTCAATAAAAATTGCTCACACTGATAAAATTTACCTGATAATGGATTTGCTGATATGCAACAAACATACCATTGATGTGTCGTAAGTCTACAGACCTCATGTATTAGATCTATAACTTTACAAATGTATCATGTGGACTGAATGGGTCGGATCTAAGTAACTAGTAATAAATACTGATATATACTCAACTTTGGCTATCCCAATTATCACACTGTCAAACATATAATACTATACCAGAAATTTCATATTATACTGTGATTACTGATTAACATAACACTGGTTTATTAATTATAACTGATTAAAGCAGAAATAGATTCAATGAGCTGTTTTTCCATGAACGACACAACACAAAACAATGTTAACACTAGTAGTGGACACCAGACCAAAATGTTTGGTTCCTACGACATCTTGCTGAGATAAGTGAAATTATCAGTATATTATCTGTATGTGTTTGGTAAATATGGTAAATGATGTCACTAAGAAGACTTAAAGTATAAGTAATTATTTTCAGCGAAATGGGATTTAAGATGCAGGGGAAAAAATCAGTTCCCCGGGATCCGGTGATTGGAGTACTAGTTTTACCACCTGTCAAGCCAGACTGGCCTATAGCATAAAATGCATACAATATACTCAGTACAACAACATTTTCAACAGTGCTTACAAATATAAAGTCCCAAAAACGACTGAATATCAACATACATTTTGTAACAATGTCAATATTTCTATTTTCTATATTTCCCTCTTCCCTTTCCATCTTCAGACGACATTATCTTCCTTCACGATTGGAGAGTCATGCGCAACTTACGAATGCGCAGACGCACTGCGTATGAAGGATGCGATCGCAATTTCATAAAATTGTGGAATAAAGTAAAAAGCTAGAGTGAGTATTTGAAAAGTGATATAAACATATAATCAGAGAAGCAGCGAAGGTGGACGATTCAGTTTTTTCAAGTACCTGTATATTCTATCATTGCGCTATTTTGCAACCCAAGAGTGAAGACACAGTGGAATTTGACCCCATGGACATGGTAAAATGTACTTACAGTACTATCGACGCTTGTTACCTTCTGCAGATTTGGAGCTCGCTGGTCTGAAAAATTGGGATGGATGGCCAGAGAGCTACAGTGCCACCCATAGAAAAAAAGACTACTTATTACGTACAAAAAGATGCACTCATAATTTAAGTCTCCAAATTCTAACCTTAACTGTACAAAAGCTCGATTTCAAAATATTCTTTTATCCCTATCAACTGTACTCTCATATTTTATATCTGCACAGCCGTGTTGAACCAAATTTTCTTACTGTCCAAAATGGCAGTGTACATAGACAGAATTTTCGATGGTTTCCATGTCAGGTCCAGAATATAGGCTATTTACAACAATTTTAAGGAATTTTTTGTATGGAAATAGTACAAGAATATTTTAGAAACACACGGTTATAGTTATATTTGGAGATGGTAATTGGAAAAACTCGAAGAAATAATTCGAAAAATAGCACTTTTTTGTGTGCAATAAATATACACTTTTTTTCAGTGGGTAGCTGTCAACATATTTTTTTACGGAGAGCTATTCAGTTCTGTAGCTAGCTTATTACAAAGACTTACTTTTGTCACTTTTATACTTTGGTCCGTTGGTACACAAACAAAAGAATTGTCTAGATTAAGATATATCTGATCACTAATAATGAATGTTAGTTTATGAATATATAGATCATTTTAACAGAATAACATATACTGAAAGGAAAAAGAAACGCAGGGTAACATAATATTCGATAAATTTTTAACCGGATGACCGAACATTACGAATATTGGTCAGATGAGAAATTTAGTTACTTTGCACCAAAATCAGTGTTCAGAATTACTCAACCGTAAAATGTATGACGTCATATAGGGAAAATGCTAAAAAGCCCAAAACGCGTGCAATTTGATGACAATGAATTTGTCAACAAATCTTGTTGGACCATTTGATACACCTGAGATATACATATTGTTTTTCAATATTTAGAGACGATATGAATTTCTTGCAATCTTGGTACAGTCTATGGAAGTTCAATGGGGTCTTGTTTTCGAATTGCCTAATTAATGAATAGGGAAACAATGGTTAAGTAAGCAGTTTCTTGTAAATTTTCCCCCATAAAACTTGTTACCCGTTGTCAGAGAGGGCCTGGGATGGTTTTCAATCAACCGTGACGATCACGTTAACGCGAAACAAACTCAACGAGCGGGTTAATTACCACAAAAACCGCCATTTATACACTAGACTATCATAATCAATACATTCACACGAAAAACGAAAGAAAACAATACTGTTTTGTTCCTCTCACTATCATTTGACTAATTTTTTTCGCGTGGTTACCCATGCCCAATATAGCCAGGGTTTGAAAGATAAACACCCTGATGAATTCCATGCAAAGGAGAAATAAGGTCCTGACAGATGCGCAGGAGAGACATTGAAGATAATGAGAGATTTTGATTTTCATTTTTGGGGGGTATCGTCAAATGAGCTTCAATAACTCATGAATTATTAGACAAAATCAAGTGGGATTTTGGTTATATCTTTTTAAAAGAAGATTTTAAAAGTTAGATAGGAATAATTAAAAAAATTATTTGAAAAATAAATTTAATTCACCTCGAAAGTGTACCCTGCGTTTCTTTTTCCTTTCAGTATATAAAATAGTCAAGTTTTGAAACTTTTTAAACGAATCCCCCATCTAGTTTGTTGGGTATGCCAGCTAGGGACTTAAATTAATTGCAGTTTAAAATGCAGAAATATCTATCTATGGTGGGCTTCCTACCCAACAAACTTGAGGTGATTCCTGATATTTATCATGACCTTTGTTAGCAAAGAGTTTCTGATCCACTTCTCTTCTCACAAACTTCTTTCCAAGTGTCAAGTGAAGATGTATATATTTACATTAAAATGTAAAATAGAAATGTAAATAATAAATCAAAATGATGTCTAATAGATTGAAATAAAAACATATTCCATGTCATTTACCATAGTCCTTGTCCACTGATATCAGATGCATCGACAGCTAGGGAAATTGACATGCATTTTGGGGACTTGACCTTTCACTTGCCAAATTTACATTTATTTGTATATATGGAGAAATATACTTGACTTCATAAGTTTGTGACCTTTTTTTTGTTTGCAGTAGATTATTTGGTTCATTGTAATGATGAATACAGTGCAGATGTTGAAGTAGTATGGCCTTGTCCATTGGAAGAGACTCCTGTCTTCACTGTGGCAGACTTCTTTCTAACAGCCAGTCCCCCTCTCCACCCTTGATAGATTCAACAGAATGGACGGATATATTGTTGTCAGTGTTTTCAAAAGAGAAAACCTACCACAATGCTGAGAAGGAAAGCTTCTGTGACAGGTAAAATTTTTTATGTTTGTCAATAAATTTCAATTAAGTTAAACATACTGTATGTGTACTTTAAAAAGCGGGCTTCATACTTTAGCTGCTTTGGCTTAGACAACAATGCGCTAATTCATGAATACCACTAAAAAATCATTGACATATACAATACACTGAATGGACGTGTGTAGCTCTAATTTATGATTACGCCAACAACTCCATACCCATTGATTACGCTAAATTTTGAATACGCCAAATTATGTACATGTATAGTAGTCAATTTTCAATTGTTTAATTGCCAATGAATGCATTATTGTCAGGAGTCCATTTATTATCCACTCACAACAGAATTGGAGGGGATATAGTAATGAGTGAGTGTGTTGATTTGTCCTTGTCCTTGTGCAGAACAGAAGTGACATATTTTGCATCAGGATCATGCAATGTCAATTGCTGCATTGATTTATAGATCTGTATGCTATTTGCAACTCAGCAAGGGGATGCACTGCTTCACAGTGCCCTTGTCTTTTTTTTTGGTAAAATGATGTCATAAATAAATTGTGTGGAAGAGTCATATGATAGAAATGATATGATGAAAAGTTTAAAATAGAAAATTACTATTGTAATGTATATATTATTTTAATATTATCAGTATGATATTTTGTATATTAGTTTTGAAGAGTTTATAAATGTGAGATTTTCTTTCAAATTTAGGTGCACATCCTCAATTCTCCAAGTTCACAAGACTCAGGAGGAATCAGTAAATGCAATAAACAATTTGGCAGCCTTAGCGAAGACCCAGGATGTGTCCTCAAATCTCCTGTCACAGAATGTTGTGTCATCTGCTGCAGAGGTAAAGTGGAGAAACATCAGCAAGGAATATGGTTGTTGCATAGATTTCAACCAGAGTTATCTAACTCTAGAATTACAAGTTAAATATTGTAACAAAAAAAAAGTGTTCAGCTTAAGTGTATTTTAATATTATGATTCTAAATAGTTTGCATGAGAATTTTGAAAACGAATTCTTGATTCAAATGTATAACACTTAAGAAGATATTGTTCTTTGTAAAGTCAAAATAAAAGAATTTATTGAAAATTGGTCATGATATTTTTTAGGATCCTGAGCTTGACTGGTTCTTTGTGAGCTTTAATAGCAAGGAAGGTTCACTCCTATGGAAGGGCTCCGATAAAGGCTTGAACTTCATCAACAGTAACGACTCCATTAGCCACTCCTTCTTCCAGTATTGTACAGGTACTCACACCTCAGTTAAGTCAGTATAAAAACCTCAGACAATGCATATACCTTTACCAACATTTCTTTTTATGTTGAGGAAAAACAGAAAGTAATACATCACTTAATAGGTGACTTGCTGCTAACATATTTTGTTTGCATTATTGTAAAAGGCAAAGATTTATTTAGGTATATTTAAGACAAATCTTTCAAAATCTTCTGATGAAGAATAGCAAATCTATGATTGGTCATATGTAATTCAGCAAACATAGGTAGTGTGTGTCAGGTTTGTTATGTCCCCCTTCAAAGAAGGGAGGGCATATTGCTTTGCTGCTGTCTGTGGGTCGGTCTGTCAGTCCAGCATCAGTTTCCATTCATTTTCTTATCAGAGGTTGCACATATTGAAATGAAATTTTGTAATCGGGTACATCATAAGAATGTCTAGGTCAGATCTGTTTTGGGTACGATCGTTCCATATTGGACAGAGTTATGCTCCTTTGACTTAAAAAAAATTCCAATTATTTGCAGTTTCTGTTCATTTTCTTTGCAGAGATTGCACATACATTGAAATGAAATTTGGTATAAAGATTTATTATCAGAATATCTAGGTCATGTTCTGTTTTGGGTAGGATATGGAGGAGGGGGGCATAAATGTTTTACAAACACCTCTTGTTCAGATCATGATTCTCAAGGGAAGGATGTAGCCACAATAATAAATTAATTAAAATTTAACAAGGAAATACAAGGAAAATGTAAATATGTTCTTAAAGCTGAATACTACTCGGAAAAAGGCATAGTCCGCCATATTCCCCGGTTCATCAATGCTTTTCCCAAACAACCCCTTTATAAGCAGCTGATCTCTTAACAGTTAAATTTATTTTGATTTAGAGGTCTGACAAGTGTAGACATACATCTTACACTGCTGTGCTACTTGGTCACGATGAAATTATCAAATTGTTTGTAACATATAAAATATAAATTATTTTGTAGATATAGCCGCCAACCAGATACAAGAAGATGATGATCAACAAGATGGAGAAGAAGAGGTACAACTGACAACAAGTGTTGCAAGTTCCCTTGATGAATCTTGTGAACATTCAGAAGGAAATCAAGACTTAATGTGGAACTGCTGTGTCTGTAATGCTAATTATAAAACTAAGAAACTGCTGCTGTATCACATCCAGAAAACCCACAGCCTCAAGGGAGAGGAGGCTCAAAATGTGGCCAAAAGAAAATTCACTTCAGACGACACGGAAGTCTTAAGGGCAAAAGTAATGAAAACGGAGGACAGAGATTACAAAGAGAGGATTGAAAATGATGAACAAAAGCACTGGAAGTGTTTAGAATGTGGAAAAATTTACATGTACAAAAGCAATGTCAAATACCATTTGAAGAAAGAACACAATATCAGCATGGCTGAGTCCTTGGAATACATAGCAGAGGCAACTTTTGAGGAAGTTACAAAAGCATTAGAAAAGGAGAAAGAGGGTTTAATGTACAAGTGTAAGAAGTGTGACAGACTGTACAGACTCAAGTCCTCTGTAGTAAGACACCTAAAGACTTACCACCATGTAGGAATGAAAAATGTCCCCAAATTTATTGTAATAAACAATGTAGTCCCCCAAGATGATATAGAGAGTCATGAAGCTCCAAATTTAGACCAGACACCTATGATTTCTGAAGTCAGGAATAATCTTACAGCAGAATCAGAGAAAGTGAAAGCATGGACATGCAAAATTTGTCAAGTTTCATTTCAAGATCAGAAATTAATTGAGGAGCATATGTCTCAAGTCCATGAAATGAGGGTCAGCAAATCCAGAGCTTATATGGAGATTCCAAAGTCTGATGATGATGATGAAGGTGAAGGTGATGAAAGTGATGAATTAGGACCACCAAATATATTCCAATGCACAAATACAGATAAAGACTATCAAGTGTGGGGTTTCAGCTCTCTCAGAACAAGAGTTAAGCAATGGGGTTGTCAAAAATGTGGAGGTCAATTTTGTCACAAAAGAGATGCTCTTAGACATCTTCGTATTAGGCATTATTTGTCAGGAGAAAAGCGTTATATATATTTGAAGAAACTTGATACTGTTGACAGTATGCCTGAGTTGGAGAAGGAACCCTCAGCACCCAAAAATGTTAAGAATTGGCAGTGCACAAAGTGTCGCAACAAGTATGTGTACAAAGGAGATGCTGCTCGCCATATACAGCTTCACCATGGAATTGATCATAACAGAGAAGACTTCATCATGTACACTGGCTCACAAGATAAACAGGATATAGGAATAGATAAGAATGACAAACAGGAAACAGGAATGGATAAGAATGACATCATCATCATAGAATCCAATGAAGAGGACCTGTCCCCTGAGGCAGACGACACTGTAACTGAAGCAATTGGAGAGAAATTCAAATGGGGATGTCAAAGGTGCAAAAAGGTCTTCCTGAGAAAAAACAAGCTGGTAGAACATATGAGGAACTATCATAATTTAACTTTAACAGAGTCAGGGGAGGAAGGAAAAAATATTTTAATTCAGAGTCCACTTGGAGAGGGAATAAAATGGAAAAAGGATGTTGATGAAGAACCTGAGGTTCAGGTAGAGGTTGAAAGCACCAAGGGGAAACCTCAAAAGGAATGGTTCTGCAAATTGTGTCACAAAAGCTATTTTCGTCATTCAGATGGAGCTAGGCATTGCAGGAATGCGCATAATGTAACTTATGATGAGGGAAAGCTTATGGTTATACATGTTTCAGAAATGTCTGGAGATGAAATGAATAATTCAGAGGAAAAAGTAAATAGAGGGGAAGAGGAAAATAAAAAGGAACAACCCTGGAAATGTATAAAATGCAACAAGCAGTTTCAAAACAAGTCAGATGTTCAGCGGCATCTGACAGATGATCATTTCATCACTGATCAGGATCATGAGTTTTTCATTGAGAGGAATAAGAACTATACCAGAAAATGGAAGTGCTGTAAATGTGGACAAAGATTTTTTCATCGTTTTGAGGCCTCCAGACATGTTAACTTGACACATGATATTGAGTGGGGGAAGACAAAAGACTATGTCCAGTTTCTTGATGAAGATGGTTCAAGCTTTGAAGAAGTACAGAATAAAGATGGTTCAAAACCATATGTATGTATGATTTGTCAGAAACTTTTTGGTGCAAAGAAACCCTTAATGAGTCATCTGCAGAAATTTCACAAAGCTAAGATTAATGCTGATAATTTCGGAGAGCATGTGCTAAGTTTTCACAAAATGCATGCAAGAAACTGGGATTGTGTATCAGAGGATACTGAAAGTAGAGAACATACTGTTCCTTTGTCACTTTTAGGTTCCTACTTAATGGAAGAAAGCAAAGAAGCTGGAGAAGATGGTTCAATTGATGTGAATGGCATCAACATTAAGATATTATGTGAAGAAGGCTCTTTTACAGAGGATAACTGGGCAAAGATTATTGGAACCAGTTATGATAGCACCTGTAACAAATCCACTTCATACCGACCAAAGAATGACGTGGAAAACAAGCGGTTTAGTTGCATGATTTGTAACCTTAAATACTACAAAATGAAGGAAGCTCAGAGACATCTGTATTTGAAGCATAAGATATCCTATATAGAAGCTGTTAATTATATTATTGAAAACAAAGATGTGGTTTTTAATCAGGATGCTGAAGGTCTTGGTGAAAGAACCCCCAAACGTCGAAAAATAGGGGAAGGCAAGAGCGGAGTTTTCTTCTGTACACAGTGTATGAAGTCTGCCATCCATTTTCAGTCCAGTCAGCTTCATATTGTGAAATACCACAAGGAAAAGAAGGAAAATATCCACAAAAAGATTTGCAGATCCCAAAATGTTGAAGTGTTGAAACTAGGAAATGAAGATAAAATGAACTTTGTCTGTATGCTCTGCTTTGTAACATTTAGGAGCAGAATTGATGGTTTTAAACACATTGCTAAAGAACACTCAGTAGTGCCTGAAGATGAAATATCTGAGTTCTTGTTCACAAAGGAAGACAAGATGAAAACCTGTATAGTTAAGTTTGAAAAATTGAGTGGCCTCATCAAAATCTTCAGTGTTACAACAGAAGACATCTTGAATGATGTGAAATTTTCAGAGGAGAACAATAAAGAAGATGGATCAGATTCGGAAGATGACAAAAAAGTCAAGATTGAAAAAGATGATGGAAAAGAAGTTCATATGGAATATGAGAATGTTGAAGATTCTCTAGCAATCCTTTTAATGAATATGAGCAACCCAGAGAATTTTCAGAAATTTGCATACAATGAGTTTTATTACATATTCTCAATACCTGCTAAATCACAAAAGAATGTAGCTTTAAGTGAAGTTAACCACATTCCATGTCCAAACTGCCCCAGAGAATTTATTGATCACCATGCTCTCCATAGACACTTGCTATCCTGTTGTGTACCAAGACAAAATGCTTGGGAATGTCTAAATTGCAGAAAAAGTTTTAAATCTGTTGGAGTTTTAGTGAAACATATTCAGAAGATGTATGGAATTCAGGGTTCTAATGTGTTGAATTTCATGAGATCAAGAGAAATCCTTATTGCTCCAGAAAATGGTGTGGAAATTTCAGTGGATGGCCGGAATGACCAAGGCATTCGTTCTCTTTACCATTCAATGTCAAGTCAAGAAAATATGGCAGAAGAAGATGAAGTGGATGATGAATTTGAAGTAAGCCTTGATGAGGGGGACTCCAGAAAGCTGTGTTTTGTTTGTGGACATCAGTGCCCAGACAGGAAGAGATTGTTTAAGCATTGTGAGGAGGTCCATTTCATCACAGGCCACAATAACCGCTTCACAGAATGCATGCAGTGTGTGTCTTACTTCAAATCAAGAAAAGGAATCATGGATCATCTTCAAAAGGTTCATGGGGTAAAGTGTTCAAGTCTTCATGAGAAAAATCACATCTGTGTCATCTGTGAAGAGAAGTTTAGTGACAATGTTCAACTTGCTAAACACGTCAAGACGCATGGGATCCAGTTTACTTGCAAGCACTGTAGCAAGAAGTTTGATAGTTATTCAAAAATGGCAGCTCATTTGAAAATACACTCCGAAAAATTCACAAAGAAGCCTATGAACTGCATCATTTGTACTTTATCTGTACCAGAAGAATCCTATATTGGACATCTGATCGTTCACTATGATAGAAAATATGGGCCTTGGAAATGTCGTGTGTGTGAGAAAGACTTTTATCTGAGAAAAAATCTTAAAGAACACCTTAAAGGAGAGCATAAGATTTTTATTTGTGAGAAATGTGGCAGAACCTTCAATTGCATGTACTCATTCAGAAAACATGAGTCAGTGCACAAAAACCAAATCAAGTGCACCTTGTGTAGCAAACAGTTTGCAAATAAAATAGAACTTGCTATCCACAGGAGGGTTCACATCAAGTATTGGATTTGTCACATCTGTGGAAGGAATCTTCCCAGTCAAACATCACTGAATAGCCACTTAAAAGCCCACAGGGAGAAAAGGATAGTGACCTCAGCTCAAAAGTCCGAAAAGTTCTGTCAGATCTGCAACAGATCTTTCAGCAACCATGAGATGTATCAGAAGCACAAGACCATTCACAAAGGTGATAGACTTCACAGTTGTCAATACTGTGGAAAGAAGTATTCCTACATTGGTTCCTTGAAACTTCACTATCGCAACTGCCATCCTGAGCACAAGCCCTATAGATGTGTAGTCTGTGGAAAAACCTTTTCCACTTTCCACCAGAGAGTTCTCCACATGAGAGAACATAAAGATTACAAAGATCCCATTAGACCCTTCAAATGCTCTTTCTGTTCAGGAAGATTCAAACATAAAATGAGCCTACAGCGTCATGAAAGACTAAAGCATTTCAATGAATCACTGAATGGCTTCAGATGTGACAAATGTGACAGAGAGTTTGAAAATGGACAGAACTTGCTAAGACATGCAATGTTTTGTGAGCCAACTCAGCATCCTCTACAAGCAACTGGAGCAGGTTCCAGTGTCATAGTGGAGAATGAAAGTGCAGAGCTAGAGGTGGTGGCAGAGGAGACAATAGCAGGCACCTCCAGTGTACAATACTCAGTGGAACCTCAGTCTATGCAGGTCCACACTATTAACATTGGGTCTGAGGTGCTGTCTGTAGCCTGCAGTGACCAGGAGGAACTGATCCTTGAGGTACCAGAAGGGATGCTTGTGGAAACAGACATTGGGTACCAAATCATCGTGTCAAAGGGAAATTAAACATTAAGCTTACATTACTGTTTGTATGGATATGCAAGTATAATCAAATTAGCACTCAATAAACTCCCTTCTTATTTTAAGCTCTAATGCACAGGTTACGTGAGCTTTTGATTTTTTCTCACAAATGTCTTTCCATCTAGCTGCCTGCTTGCATTGTTTGATTCCTCCTCTAGTATTGCTAGACCAGTTCAAACCAAATTTTCTACTGTGAATGGATTGATAGAGGGGATTCACTTGAAAATATAATGATTCCTATACTTTATTTGAATTAAAACTTGACTTCCATGATAAGGAATGGATTGGAAAATTCTTATAAAAACTTTTTGTCAAAAAAAAAACGGAGTTACATTTTTCAAGATTAATATTCAAATATATTCATGCAGCGTTGACTTTGGTTCAAAATTTGGCCGTAGAGTAAGGACTGGTCCAAAATTAGAGCCACTGTAATACTGAAAATCTAAAATGAACAAGGGAGGCTTTGTTTAATTAACCAATTAATTAATCAATACATAGCATTTTTATGTTGTATTTTTTCCACTAGTTAGATATTGTTTCCGGTGAGCAGAGTGGCCAAAGGATCTCCTTTTGGTTCATTTTAGATGCTTGTAACACAGCCAATAGATATTACCTGAGTCATTTCAAAGGAATTTTTGTTGAAGTTGATTTGTAATGAAAAAGTCAAATAGAAACATATTCTAAATGCATACAGTTATAACATAAAAATGTTAGCATTAAGTATGAAACTAATATGAAAAAGAGCATCCTATGATTCTAAATGCTGTCCACTTTCCATTCTGAATCATGTTTATAGGGCTACCTATACATTATTATTTGTGATAACCTTTCCTGCCAAAATTTGTGTAGTATTTTTGGGGGTGGGGATGTGATAATCACATTTTGGATATTCTTTACCTTTCAAACATATGTGTTACATAAATTACAAATTTCCCTAGCATTACTGAGACCATTTTATTGTGATGTGGATTGTGTGAATAGACTCATCAATCTGACAATTATTCATGTAAAAGGAAAAACATTTTCAGGCTGTTAACCTTTGTATGGGTTTGTTAATCTGATAATCTTATGGAGCTGTTGATTTATGTGACAATTATTGAACACGATTATGCTGTGACTTTTTCAATTCAGATTGGCTGTTTTGAATTAAATGTTGATGAACGATTGAAGAATTATACCAGTGATGAAGAATCTTACCAATTTAACTTGAAAAATTATTGATTAAGAAGTTTTTTTTATTAATTGACTCTTTCAATTTCTTTTAGTAATTCAATTTGTTGGATGCCTGATTAATGCTGCAATTCATTTAGTATAATGAGTTAAGAGTATTAATCATATTTTTCAGTGAAGCTACATGAATCAATTTTAAAATAAGAAAAATGGTTGTATAGAAATCCCTTACTTTTATACTTATTTAATGACTTGTGGATGTACTTGCATTTACTTTTTCAATTTTTCTATTGCACAACTTTATTTCAGTATACTGTAATATTTTATTCAGTGCTATTTGAATTGATAAAGTTGGGAAAAATTGCTTGTAAGTTGTCTTGCTTGCCATTAATTTGATCAGGATATATATAGTTATATATATATTTTAGATAAATGAAACTTTTTGATGAAAAAAGAGAAAGGGTGAGAAAATGCAAAATTAATGAGTTGATGGAGTTTGAAGATGAAATATTTTGCGCTGATCATTCATTCCTTAATTCTTTTGTTAGAATGGCCTAAAAAACACTGAATAAACAAGTCTGTAGCTTGTAAGGACCCAATTCCCTCATAAGCAAATCTTTAAGACAGTAAAACAATTTTTTGCTGGCACTCGAGTCACTCAGTTGACTGATTGCTATGAAATGAAACGAAGTGAAGATAACGAACAGAGATTAAATTCACAAAGAATACAAAAAATACAATCCTGTGAACAGAGAACAAACAGAGACTGACATTCTAGAGGTGGAATCAGGTGCCTGAAAGGAGTAAAGCTTCCCCTGTCGACCGGTCACACTCGCTGTGAGCATTATGTATTGATCAGGTAGACAACAGATTGTATAGTCAAAATGGGTATAAAACAAAGGCCTAACAATTGGTATGAAACAAGTCAGCCAAAATACAATAAGTTGATTTGCTAATGAGATCATTATAGCAACCATTGAATTTATAAAATGCAATGTACTGACTTTAAATGAGGTTGAAATCCATGCAACTTCAACTTAATTGTGAGCAGCATGTCTCAGTTTAAAAATTGATCTTACTTGTACTCGCAGGATGATCTTGGGTACCATGAAAACTGGAAGACATAAATACCATAAAAGAATGGATGATAGTGGAATATTTCAAAAAAAAAATAAGAAAAGTTGATAAACATCTTGTTTTTAGCTCACCTGAGCTAAAGGCTCCAGTGAGTTTTTCAGATCACCCATTGTCCATCCTTCTGTCTGTCCTTCTGTAAACTTTTCACATTTACAACATCTTCTTAGGCTACTGGGCCAATTATGACCAAATTTGATACAATGCATATTTGGCTAAAGTGGAGTTTGAATTATTAATATGGAGGGCCAGGTCCCCTTCCAAGGGGAGATAATCAAGAAAAGACAAATATAGGATGGGGTCATTAAAAAATCTTCTTGAGAACCATCTGGCCAGAAAAGCTGAAACTTATATGGAAGTATCCTGGGGTAGTGTACATTCTAAATGTTTCAAATCATGACCCCCTGGGGTAAGGTGGGGCCACAATAGGAATTCAAGTTTTACGTACATTGAAATATTTAGGAAAAACCTTTTCAAGAACCACCGGGCCAGGAAAGCTGAAACTTGTGTGGAAGCATCCTAGGGTAGTGTAAATTCTAAATTGTTCAAATCATGACCCCAGGGGAAGGACAAGGCCAAAATAGGGAATCGTGCAAGTTTTATATTGAAATATATAGGAAAAACCTTCAAAAATCTTCTTCTCAAGAACCACTTGGGCATGAAAAGCTGAAACTTATATTTATGCATCCTTGGGTAGTGTAGATTATAAATTGTCCAAATCATGACCCCAGGGAAAGGGTGGGGGTCACAATAGGTATTACAAGGGGGTGAATCTGGTAAGGAACATCATATGGCTAAAGTTAGTCAGGTGAGTGATGTGGCCCATGGGCATCTTTTGACGAATAAATTCCGAATGAAACGGGCCGATGTATTGTTATGTTGTCAGGCGACGCGCAATGACCTAGGCCTAGAAGTTGTTTGGTCTTGAAAATTCGTCTCGCTCCAACATTTGAATATTAACAATGATGTTCAGCAGTCCTGTTCAGGAATTCTTTGTTCATAATGTAAGAGCAATGATACCTACTAAGAATAATCTAACTATTTTATGAATTCTTAATATATTTGAAGTCAGCAGTGATATCTCCTGTTTTACTCAAAGGTCAATGTCAAAATTTGAAAATATTTATATCCATGGAAAAGACTTAAGCTTGCCACACTGAATATACATGTATATTTGACGTATGGACAGCAAATTATTTCAAACAAGATGTGTTTGTGAAACACTATGCGCCCAGTGGCAACAAAGTTCGAAAGAAAAACTATTTTTAGCATATAGGTCACAGTCAACGTCACAAGGTCATTGACCTAGTGTCATTTGAAAAAAAACTCAATTAGTGGAGAATGCATACGAAATATGAAGTCTCTATCTCTCATGGTTCAAAAGTTACGGCGAAGGTTAAAGTTGACAACAGACAGACAGACAAACAGATAAACAGACAGGACAAAAAAAAATAGACGCCGATCTATCGATCTGGGCGCATAAAAATCTAGAAATTTTTGGCAAAATAGGGTCAAACTCCAATGTCAAGACTCAAGAGGTCAAATATTTGGTAACCAACGAAAGGCCTTGTCACATGAAATACACATATAAAATATGAAAGCCATGCCTCCAACCAATCAAATGTCAAAGCCAAGGTTAGAGTTTTTGCAGACGAACAAACAGACGGACGGAACAAGAAATTATACCCCCTGAATCTTCAATGACTGGGCCTAACACATTTAAAAGATGCACATGTTCCCCTGAAGTAAGTTAACCGTTTGCGACAATGTGCAGGTCCTGTATTTGTAGTGTTGATAATTTGGTACAGCACAGGAATACATGTACTGATTTTCTCTCCTACGTGGGCATCATTTGATTTCTTGTAAATATTTCATATTGATCACATAGTAGTTCTCATATGCAGTTCAATTCCATTGAAGAAAGAAATTAATGTCCTACATTTTACATGCTTGTAAGGCTCCTTACTTCAATTGTATTTTAAAAGAGCTGTATAATTAATCGCAGTGAAAGAGAACCGTTAAGGTAATGTTTAACAAAATATTCGAGAAGTGGTGAAAATCAGATATAGATTATTACTTTAAAACTAAACACATGCCGTGGCTTAAATTTCAGCTCGATATTTTACAAACAGAGTTTATTCCAAAATTAAACATATCGCAGAGTCTGAAACATCTGTTTCATATTTGGATATTTTACTACGAAACATATGAAGATAACGAACAGTACTAGTATTCAAGAGCAAAAGTCCATAAAACAATACAAAACAGGAGCAGAGCAAACACGGATCTCCAAAACATCAGAGGTGGGATCAGGTGCCATGAAGGAGTTCAAACATCCCCTGCCGACCGGTCACACCCGCCGTGTGCTCCTTGTTATGATCGGGAAATAACCAGGGATGTCAACGAATAGTCGACTATTCGACTGTCAGTCGAAAGGACCGACTATCGAATAATGCGACCGACTATCGACTAAATAAAATACGATAAAAAAAGGAGCGATAACTCTTGATTACAAATTTATGAAAAAGTTATAATCTGATAATTGTCAATAACAATTGCTTTTCTGATAAATTATGAATCACTATGCTGGGTTTTGTTTCTAAAATTATAATGAAAACACAGTTAATTAGACATTAAATTCCATGTATCCATAGTATTGTTATTTTAGTAATGTTCAAAGGTTCACGTACGGTAGCCAAGACACATTTTGATAATTTGATAATTATTTTTATAAAAACACGCATACTTTGTAGTGTTGTAAGCTAGGGCATTTAACCGTTTTAAAGTTAATACGGTAATCGGTATTAACAATGTCACACGGGCCCCTGACGTGTAGATGCTGTGTTTATCATATTTTATTTAAATGAGTTTTAAAAAATACTTGCTGGTAGTTTTTGATGCATAATAAACCTAAATAAATATAATTTCAATTAAACATAATAGCTAAAAATCAAGTGCTTGTGAATATAGATCTGTCAAAAGCATACGTAATGCATACACCAAAGAAGGATAACTCTTGCATAGTCTATGCAAACGAAAGTAAAACGGAAATCAAGTTTTTATTACGAAAAAAATGTTCCGAATAGTCGACTATCGTTCGAATAATGCAATCGAATGTTCGACTAAGGAAAATAAATATTTTGACATCCCTAGAAATAACAGAAAAATCCGTCGTCAATTCATTGTATAAATAAGGGACTATCAATTAGTTTGAAAAACGTCAGTCAGCATTTGACTCAATGAGAAATTATATTTGCTGACAAGGTCATTGTATCGACCATAGAAATTACGAAATGATGACTTTAAATAAGATTGCTGATGTTCTTGTTTTATCAACTTGTTTGTCAATAATTTGCTTCGTTTTAGAAATAGTTCATATGTAGAACATGCTCTTGCGTATTGAGTCAACTGTAAAAAGGGTCAGCAAAGCGCAGTAGTTTTTTCAAGGGTCGCGGAATAGGAAGTCGATACCTAAACCGTGGGTTCGAATTCCACAAGTGGACAATGAGACCGGTCTTTCGTGCTGACACGAAAAAAATAAATCATCATTACACAAGAGTCGTAAGTGCCGAGTACAGATCGAAAGTTAAAGTGGCATCCTATTAAAAATTCTCGAAGGGTCATTAGAAATACTATAGTAAACAAATAAAAAAACTTGAATAACACGTTAATGGTAACCTTTCAACAATTTTTTTTAGGATGAAGGTGCTGAATTCAACCTCCCCTTTTTAAACTTCCCTTATTTATTGAACAATATACCCATATCACCAGCATATGGAGTTTGTCTCCTATTTGATTCAATATGCAAAATCTTGCTTTACGTACAGTTTCTAAAACTATGCAAGCTTATGACTAACAAGTTGATGAAACAAGGATACCAACTGTCTCCTTTTCGTCAACATTTAACTATATGGTCGATAAGTAAACAATCAAAATCGTTTTGCCATTACTTCTGAATTAACACACTGAATTAATGTTTACGGATTTTTCCGTTTGCCGATCATGACAAGGAGCACACGGCGGTGGGATTGGTAGATAGGAGATGCTTACACATAAGTGGCACCTGATTCCACCTCTGCTGTTTTTGAAATCTGTGTTTGCTTTGCTCTCATTTGCTGTTGTTTCAAAGTACAGGTCGAAATTTTCGTGTTACTATTGAACATGCTTACTGTTCGTGTATCTCCAAATCTTTAAGATTATTCACAAAACTGATGCCGTTTCTTAATGATTTCTCCTCTGAGGTTCACATTCAGAAAAGTAGGATTCAGTGTATTAATGGGGATTGTCTACCGGAATATTTTTGTTGCTGGGTAAATAGATTTCAAACGGTAATTTATCGAAGATAACTGCTGTTTTATGTTTTAGGGGTAAAACTATAAGAATGAATTGAATTTTGATTTTGGTCGTGTTACAACCAATTAATCGCCTTGAATGTCGCCCATTACATTTGGTTGACAAGATTTAGACTTTTTCCTAATGATGGGGTACTTCCAACTACAGCTCAGGAAATAAAGAATACGAGAAACACACGAAGGGGTTTAATAGATACAATAAATATGGAATAAAACCGGAAGATCATTGACTTCGAAACTTCGGTCAAAGCCAAATAATGCTAAGATGCTAAAGAATATTCCTATAAAACCGAGGTCTCCATTCCGAGAAGCAATTTCACACCCGGAGTTACAGCGGGACACGATATCAATATTTGTAGGCACAAAGAAGGCCCGACAAGGAGTTTTATACACTTCAACACCTAATTACGCCTGCACTCACTGGTTTCAAACCGTTTTAAATGCATCATAATCATCGGCGCTGGAGCAAAAATCCATCACTGTGTTTACTTTGTAATGTCCAAAAATGTCAAAATTCTTTCTCGCTGTCCTCACATGAACTTGATAAGCAATTTTTTTCAGCATTTGACATGGAAAATATCACCTCTACTGGCGTCTACGAAAATATAACTGAACCCGAGGTATCGTCTGCAAAAAGTTCTCCATTCCATCCTGCCCGGAGTGGTTACGATTTACCTGTGTACGGTCTTGAGAATGGACAGTTTTACTCCATACACATTCCTGCAATCACTTGTATTGTCCTTAGCTTTATTTCTGCTGTAGCCATCATAATTGCATCCTTTAGACTACAGAACATCAAGACATTTTTCTCGTGGACAAAGAGTGAACGGTTTGTTGTCTATTTGGCACTGTGTGATGGACTTTTCAATATTGCGCATAGTTTGGACCATACTCACATTGTTCTGACCAGAAACCACGTGTACCCCAAGGAACTGTGCGAGTTTTACGGCTTTATGTTGGCCGAGTTCATCACTGCTCAAAATCTTATGGTGAACGTTGTTGCGCTGAACGTTTTCATTTTGATATATTTCACGAAAGACTTGAATTTTGGCGTCTATGATTGGCGTCTTCTTCTGTACACCTTTGGCCTTCCATGCGTCGGAGGAACTTTGGCTGCTTACTTCGATATGCTTGGACCTAATGGTACTTTGTAAGTTAACGTGACATATAAATGTACAGATCTGTATTTTATGGTTTATGTTCTTTGATTTTTTTTTCATTTAATTAAGGTATTCAATGCCTTTTCTTTGCTATACTAGTAGTCTTCCCGGCGTTTTGACGATTTTTTATTTGCATAATAAATAAAAGAGAATATGTTCAATAGAGAAATCTGTTACATTAGTCTGAAAAGGGGTCCGGAGAGCCACTGGAATGTCGCAAGGAAGTTCTGACGCGTAGTCGATATCATAAATGAGAAGCGCTTTATTCCAATGACTTGGATTATTTCATTCATACTAAATATCAATGGCCAACACTTTTTTGAAAATATTGTTTCTATAATCGATCGATTTTTTAATCTGATTTATATAACAATCAATGAAGATTTGCAGAAACATAGACAGTCAGACAATCGCAAAAAATTGCTCATTTCAAGATTTAGCAAAATTAAATAATCAAAAAAGCCAAAGTATTGTTTGCTCTGCTCCTATTTTGTATTGTTTTATGGACTTTTTTGCTTGGATGCTATTGGTTATCTCCAAATGTTTCGTTACCAGGAAAATTTAATAAAAGATTATTTATATAATAATTAAGTTCCGGATAATAGAATAATACTGTATTTTTTGTTTAGCTGCTATTTTGACGGGGTTAAGGGAGAAGTTGCCAACCTGTTCTTCACCACTGTACCACTTTTAACCGTCCTTCTCATGAATATCATTGTCTACGGCCTGACATGGAAGCGGATAAGAAGCGAGTCTAAGCGTCTCCAGCACACCCTGGGTCAGGAAGCCGCCACCATCCGGGCTTCTCTCCAGGCGGCGAAGACCATGTCGCTATTTGTCACGGCCTTCTTCGCCCAGTGGTGGGCCATGGCGCTGTACGGAATCTGGCAAATGCTGGCCCCTGTTCCCCAGACTCTGTTTCAGTTCGTGACGACGTTTTCTAACATTGGCGGTATCCTTAACGGTATCGTCTATATCCTCATCAGACGACGGAGAGCCAAGGCCAAGTCCAAGAGAGCAGCGAATGTGGACAAGAAATTTCAGAATATCAATTCTGTCAGCGATAAAGTTGAAAATTCAAGTGTTTGAATCTGCGTTTGCGTGATGTTTGGGTCAATTTAGGAATGTTAATATTAATTTGACTGAAAAATCAATATAGAATTCACGTACTACTGATTAAACACTTGTCGACACGAGGTTGAAGGATTTTGCTAATCTAAATCAAACAAAATTTTGATAATTGAAGCACTTAAAACGTTTTAAAAAGATATAAGACTAAAATAAACCCTTGATATTTGAATATTGTAGTACATATATATGTATTTGTTGTATTTGTTCCTTATGCAGCTGCTTAAACAAAATAAATTGTAATATTTGGTTTCTTGCGATGAAAATCTCAGTCGCTAAAAATTATAATACATGCCTCTACAGCTGTTTCATTTTTATATACTATGATTTTCTTCTACATCATGTATTTTGAATAATTCTCGAGGTAACTTCGACTTATTTTTCTAACAACCATAACACTCATCTAAAACATACTTCTATTGTGAAACAAACATAAAAGTCATGAATAAAAGTTTTAAAAATTCGCTTTATAGTTTGTCTTAATGGTTGTTATTAAGTTTTAATTTGTGTTTCTCATCAGATATTCATTAATTTGTGATTTTTTTTTAAAGAATAAAAGGTGTTGAAGAAATTGGTCCCCATGGCAGACGAGCATGATATAGAAGCAAAAAGTATAGAGTTTAAGGATAAAAATTACAGTGTTTAAAGTAACTTATTAATTTAAGAGTAAATAAGTTAATTCTTTTTAAAATACATTAAAAATCAAATATGCGAATGACACAACGATTTTTTCTCTCGTCGTTATCCATGCATTAGTTTTATTAGCTGCAGATCTGTAGCGTTATGGTTTTATTTATTTGTCTTCAACCACAACGCTACAGATCTCGTTATGCAAAAAAGGTGCAAATTACGGCGCAATATTTTTGCGCTTTTTGGGGGGAAATTTCTCCACTTTCTAGCATTGGTTAATCAACTACCTTTCATTCCCTAATTCTAGACACATTCTGTAGCCAATATGTATATTTTATCCACCTCCCAACCATTTATAGTTGTCTCTACAGGCAATAAACATAGGCGCTTTGTTTCAGGATGGTGTATTTTGTGTATTATGTGAGATCTAGCTTCAAAAATGATTGAATAACGCCTTTCAAGCGTCTGCCGATTTGAACTTGCCGTATAAAACAAGCAGTAAACCCCAAAACGTCCTCGATACCTAGTACAGAAATCGAAAGCAACAGAAGTGCCAATTTTTACGATGAAAAAAGTAGAGGTGTTCCGGAATTACATGGAAAATCTAGAGAGGTCAGAAACCGCGCCAAACTTGTTCTCTCTAGATTTTCCGTGTAATTCCGGGACGCCTCTAGATTTTTCATCGTTAAAAGTCGGCACTTCCGTTGCTTTCGATAAATAGGTGCAAGAATCGAGGACGTTTCGGTTCACTGCATGTTTAAAACTACATCTGTAGGTCAACAGATGATAGGAAGTAGTCATTCAATCATTTTCGAAGCTAGATCTCGCCCGACACTGGTAGGAAAAATGTAGATATAGATGAAAATTAAGTGTGAACCGAGGTACCCCCGATTTTCAAGATGTAGAGTGACGCTCCTTTACTTTTTTTATATACAGTAAATATGACATTTTTAAAACGTGCTAATTTCAGCAAATTTTTATTTTTATTTTAATGAGGGTATTCAGACAAACCTAGAAAAACACATAATACAAAAAATACACCATCCTGAAACCAAGCGCCTATGGCAATAAACTCGCTTGAAGTGAATTTCAGCAAACTAACAAATAATTTTAATCAAGCGAGTTTATCACTTGTAGAGACAACTATAAAGGGCTGGGAGACGGATAAAATATACAGATTAGTTAAATAATGTGTCTAGAATTAGGGAGTGAAAGGTAGTTAATTGACCGATGATGGAAAGTGGAGAAATTCTCCCCAAAAGTGCGCAAAAAATATTGCGCCGTAAATTGCACCTTTTTTGCATTACGGGATCTGTAGCGTTATGGTCAAAGACTAATATATAAAATCATAACGCTACAGATCTGCAGCTGTAGTTTTGTTTGTTCGCATTGGAAATTAAAGTCTAAAAAATTAAGTTTTAATTGACCCTTTTCATATGACATATTTGGCCTAGGAGTTATTCCCCTTAGCCGCCATCTTGTAGGGCAAAGTAGTGATATTACCTCTTTGAGCAACCAAGAAATATATGGGGGAAATATTTACAATTTTATAATCATGAAACTTTAGTATACAGTGGGATATGTCATTTTTAAAATTATCAGAGGCTTACAAACGGATATTACACTAGTGTATATGAACAGAAAGGGATGAAAAAAAAAAAGAAAAATAGTGTTGTCTTTACCTCAGTAACCAGTATAACACATTGAACTTGGTTGAATGAAGAATGGTGCCCTACAATGTGGCGGCTAAGGGGAATAACTCCTAGGCAAAATATGTCATAAGAAAAGGGTCTAAGCAGTTGTTTATGATCTCAAAATATTTGATATAATATCTGTAGAGTGACTATATTTAGTGTAGAACAGTAATAAATTTTGATGCTGGTTTGTCAAAAATAACCTTCAATAAGTTCCTATGAGTGCTCGAGGATTATAAACTTATATTATCATTATATTACTTACCCGTACATCATAAAGATGGATCATCAAGGTCACTAAGTCAAATATGAAGTCTCTATCTCCTATGGTTCAAAAGTTATGGCGAAAGTTCGAAAAAGCCCTTTTTAGTGTATAGGTCACAGTCAAGGTTACAAGATCAAACATGAAATCTCTATCTCCTATGGTTCAAAATTAATGGCAAACGTTCGAAAAATTTATTTTTAGCATATACATGTAGGTCACAGTCAAGGTCACAAAGTCAAATATGAAGTCCCTATCTCCCATGGTTCAAAAGCGAAAATTCGAAAAAGCTATTTTTAGCGTATAGGTCACAGTTAAGGTTACAAGGTCATTGATCTTGGTATCATTTGAAAGAGCTTAATTATTGGTGCATGCATACCAAACATCAAGTCTTTATCTCTCACGGTTCAAAAGTTATGTCGAAGGCTAAAGTTGACAACAGACAGACAAACAGATAAACAGACAGACAGGACAAAAAAAATATACGCCCCGGATCTATAAATTCTGGCGCATGAAAAGATTTCTGCTTTTGTTTAGGACCATTGTAAAATCAGCAATACTACCTTTCTTCTCTAGATAGTGGACGGCTATAGTGGTAGTATAAAAAAAAAAATAAAATGCGGAAAAAGGGATACTAATTTTTGGATTTAAAAATTTAAGATAAAAAAATGTGAGACATTGGCATCAATATTGAAAAGAAATTATTTCAATTTTCCGATAGAGAATTCCTTTGCATTGAAAATAGGATTTCAGACATTGGTTTTAATAAAAGGCTTAAAACATGTTTAATCGATTGAAAAAAAAAAAAAAGAAATTATGTATTATCGATCTCAATCAAGCTTCTATAAGTTGAAGGCATACCCCTTCGAATGTAAATGATCAAATTCAAAAACAAAAAAAAAGGGGGCGAGCTTTTAAATTACTGAATATCTATCAAACAGTTTTTTATTAGAAGGATTTTCCTTTGTATTATGAACTTTCCACAATTTGATATCAATTTTTTACGAATCGAATATCAAAGGGAACTGAAATCTATAAAAACGCAGGTTCATTAACTTACGTTTTAATGCTCTGTGCGAGGGGATGCTCCGCTTTGTGGTGCCCTTGTTGTTGATTTTTTCTATGCCCCCGGATTGAAAGATCCCGGGAGGTTTATTGTTTTTGTCCTCTCTGTTTGTCTCTCTGTCTGTTGTCAACTTTAACCTAAACCATATCTATAGAGTGGGTGGGGCTATGGGTTTCATATTTCACAGATGTATTCCTTGTGACAAGACGTTTCCATGGGTACCATCAAATTTGACCTCTTGACCTTGGAGTTTGACCTACTTTTACAAAAGAAATACCACACTTTAACCTTGGTCATAACTTTTGAAAGTTGGAGATAGAGCTTTCATCCTTCGTATGTGTATAAATTCATTGTGACAAGGCCTTTCAGCTGGTATAATTATTTTTGACCTTGACCTAAGAGTTTGACCCACTTCTTAAAAACTTTAACTTTGGTCATAACTTTTGAACAGTCAGAAATAGGGCTTTCATATTTCACAGGTGTATTCCATGTAACAAGAGGTACCAACGCTTTTGACCTTTTGACCATGACCTATGGAGTTTGACAAGCATCTGAGAGAATTCAACCCTCACAATAAGCTGCCATACGAGGGCATCAATGTTTCACAAACATATCTTGGTTACTTTAAAAACACTTACTGTGGAATAATTTATAAATATTTTTCATCCCATTTACAGTGCCCAAAAATGATTCTAATAAAAAACAGCAAGATAGTTGGACACACAGTACACACATATATTTTTGTTTAATTAACATAATTCTTGTTAAGACGGTTAAATTCTAATGTTGCTGCATTATATTCTTGTGTCTTCAGTTGTAAAGTTAGGATTGATAGTTCCCACTCCCGAGTCCTTAGATTTCTGATCAGGACCATTAGGCGTTTTAGGGGTCTTATTCCGCTTTCTTCTTCTTCGGATGATGATATACACAGCTCCGTTATAAACACCGCCAAGGTTAGTAAATATGACAATCACAGTAAAAAATTCTTGTGGCACCTTTGAAAAATTTTGCCACACACTAACTATACCGAGGGCCCACCACTGGATAAAAAAGACGGTTACAAAGAGGCTCATCAGTTTGGCTGCATTGTAAGACGCCCGTACAGTTTGGGCCTCTGTTCCAAGCATGGCTTTGATCCGCTTGGATTCCACGTGGATTTTCCACCATGTGAGGGTATAGAGCACCACGTTTATAACCAATACAGTAGTTATCGGAACAGTTACAAAAAATATGCTGGCAAGTGTCCCCTTTACGGCATCAAATGCACAACTGAAAAAAATAACATAAATTAGCTGAAACTGACGCAGAAACTTTATAATGTAAAAACAATCACACGTTACCAAATAGGAACAAAATAGGAATACGTATTTGAAGTGCTAAATAAAATATATACTAAGATCCCGAAGGTCCATAGTATCCTAAACTGACTGCACACAGTGACATCACAAAAGGTACTCCGAATGTGTAAAGAAGAAGCTTCCAATCATATTTGCCAAGTTTGAACTGCTTCTGAAGATAAATGAGTCCAAAAGCGTTAATTGCTGCCACGTTGGTCATAAGAAGCTGCACAGCTATAATTCCGCATAGGAAGAAGGCATAAAACTCGCACAGCTCTCTGGGATACACATGTCCTTTTGTGATGACCATTTGAAGATGGTCCATGCTGTGTGTCAGATTGAAAAATGCGTCACACAAAGAAAAGTACACTACAAAACGCTCACTTCGCGTCCAGGAAAAGAACGACCGCGTCTGACTCCGGAATGACGCAATGATGACGGCAGATGCAGTAAAAAGACTGAGAAAGATACAACACAAGGCAGGAATGTGGATAAAGAGGAACCATTGTGTGTCTAGTCCATAAACATCTAAATCATATCCATCCTTTACAATTGTCTTCGGTCTATATGTGTTGTTTTCCATTTAATTGTTTTTGGTTGAATTCAAAGCAAAAGCATTATCCATCAAAGTAATGTTGGTGTAGTCCAGGAGTTGAAAAAAGTATCTCTATTTGCTATTTTGAAAGCATCGTAAATCCATCAAGCCAAAGTTTCGGATACCTTGTAATAAAAATAAAATTAGGCCTTTCGTAGATACGGAATATAGTCGTAATGAAAGATAACTTTAGAAAAAATAAAAAAATTCTCAGATATCTTCGAAATGAAATGAAAATTCTTTTTCCAGACATTCTGATCTTATGGAACATTCATTCAGGATGACTGCAATTATAGATTTCAGCGGCTTCATGGGATAAACTAATTTTACTTATTTTAAGTCCTAATAATTCGATTGCTAAATTAATCATCACATTTGAAACTCAACGCTTCACGTGGTACTTTTACGTTGCCTAATCAAAATGACTTTTAAAATCCAATATCCCATCTCCCGAATGCATTCGAACTTACCGATGTCGTGATATTAACGCAAAACTCTCGAATGACCTTCCAAGTAAGTTCTTAATTTGCTAATGCCGACTGTGCACTGTTTTTGCACGGATGTGACTTTGTTAATTCCCAGTGATGGTAACTGAAGTTGTCACATCAGTGTCTTCCCTGTGTCCGTTAAATGATATAGCATATCACCTAAAAGTTACCGAGTGTTTTTTTTTTTGTGGCGGTTTTGCAATTTTGTCTGGTGTAATAATTTAATTCTGATTGTAACGCTGTATTTGATTGGATAAAAAATTTACTTCATATTGTATAAAATGGGTTGCCTACGTCACAATGACTTACGTCAAAAACGTATCAATCCGCTTGACGTTACATTCAAATTTTGTACAAATTGAAGTCATTTTATTAGAACAATCACCTTTTTTTCTTGCATCAAATGAATGAAAATTAAATTATAAGCAATGAATTTAATAGCTACCCATTTTATACGGTATAAACTGGGTTGGAACAGTTTACGCTTTTTTATAAACCGCTTCGCGGTTTATAAAGCGTAAACTGCCCCAACCCAGTTTATACCGTATAAAATGGGTAGCTATTAAATTCATTCCTTAACTAATAAAATTAATCAGATACTATAGTACCAAAAACAAATTTAAACTTTAAATGGCTTTTTCAAATGTTGTAGGAGGTTTTCTTTTTCTTTAATGAGATCTTGTCGCATGGAGAATAAAGGAAAGCCATCTGCTTTAAATTTGATTAATATTTGATTTATTTAAGGTTATTCTTAAATATAGATGTTGAATTTTAAGAGTATCAAAATTAATTTTATTGATATGTGGTGTCGGTCAGCTCTACCTTTGATCGATATATTGCGTTGGACGGAAAACAATTAAAGATTGTCATTCTTGGATTATCTTTGAATATTGATATTAACAGGATGCCTGAATTCTTCTTCACTGGCCCCAGTACTGAGTATATGAATTTATGAAATACATCAATTGTATTCAATCTAGTGAACAAAATAAGCAACTTCTATCAAAGAAACTTATGAGTAAACTGTAATTTTTTGCCAATAAATAAATTAAAAGATATTACGCTGGATTTGCCAAACTGTTTTTTTTTTTTTTTTAGATTTAGAAATAATTTGCTACATACGTTTATATTTACATTCAGTGTAATTTTCTTTATGAAATCCATTAGAAATCCATGACTTTCAAATCTCTATAACACACGCGAATCCTTGTCACCGCACGTTAGAATACACAGTAGGAACTATATGCATTTACAATACTTTATGAACACCAAAATGTATATTGTTTGACACAATTTAATAAAAAAAAAAAATAACCCTGTTGAATTAACGTAAAAATACAACAAATGTGCATTCAAAATTAATTTGTCACTTTTTTTCCTCGCAATGTTCGTTTGCGTTATTTAATTTTACGACGTCACAAACGTCACAAACGGCTCTTACGTCTATAAAGCACACCAGTTTTGAAGGGCATTAAATTCACATCAAAGATTACCTAAATAAACAATTATGAAGACGAATAAATTAAAAAAAATGTAAATATAAGTATTGAATTCATATTTTGGGATGTCTTCGGTCCTATAACACACCTGGCCGTGCCCACAAATTATCATACCGCGCGACCGAAGAGATCCCAAAATATGAATTCAATGCTTAAATTGCGTTTTGGGGTTTCATATTTAAATACAACTCTAAATTCATTTAGTCCTATTGTAATACATATATAGTCATATAGTCAACACCACAATTAAGTTTATCTTAATAGAATCACGACGATTCTCACGACATTAATCTTTTCTTTGAGATGCATCTATTGCTTCTCTTTCACAAGCAGATCCTTAAGAGTTCAGATTCTCTGTTGATTTTCTATCATTACAACGTTTAATACGTGGGTCATCTGAAAAGTGATTTTCTTTTTTTTAAGTCGTCTTTTCATGGCACGGAGGTTATAACTTAGTTACTTGTTACACAGTCTAATTCAAACAGAAAGCCCCCCCCCTTACCTCCAGTAAAATTGTGAAACCAGACTGCGGCTCCTCTTCTTCTGTACCAGCCAAGGCAACAGGGGACTATCTTCTACAACGCATTGTACAATAGTGTAACACAATAGCAGGTACCATACAGCGACCAATAGATCTTATATACGGAACCTCCGGGTATGGAAACACGCGGTATAGATATACAAATTTGCAATGCATATAGTCTCAATTTTACAGTTCTTTCATCACCAACAATTATAATGGTTTAACAGGGCTTACTAGATTTCCATCAATGATTTCTCTCTCTATACTTATGTTAATGGAGATGTGAACCGATCGGCCAAAATAGAACCGTTTAATCTACTTAAAGGACGTAATTTGCAATATTAAATGCATCCACTAAACCTTCATTTGATTTTCCGAATTGTCTCATTAGGATTACTTGCTGTATTATTTGCATTTCAACGAAGAAGACAATAGTTGTGTCTTTTCATTAAAACTTCATTACCAAGGGGCCAATAGGAATGCATTTACCTGTATCTCTACAAATAAAAGCAATAATATTCCTTTTCGTCAATACACCCTACTTTATTAAGACGCAATCATTTTTTATTTGTCTTGTAGCTACATTTGCATATCAACATTCACTCCATTTGTTGCTTGAATTCTGATTATACAGTATTTAGCAAAATATTTGATTATTGGTCCAGAAAATAGTCCCTTCCGAGTTTGTACTACCCGAGTGAGTATTAACTGTCGTATGGCTTCTTATGGAGGCAAAATTGTCAAAATGTGATAAGAAACAATTCAAGAGAGGTTTATTACATATAACACATCAACGTAACGAGAAAAATAAAAAAAAAAGTGCAAAAGCCTCATTGCTTTAAGCATTTCAGGAAAGCAATTCTACACGTATTTGATCTTACTTTAGAACTTCTGTGTTATCATAATGTGTACTTTGCTATGATTAAAAAGAAATAAAGATTGCCAATCTACCATTTAGTGTCTGTCACCGAATTGAACTATCAAAGGCTCCATCCAAAGGAATTCACTGGAGATATGACGTATACATGTAATACCGCTGTCAAATGAGGCTGGTATCCAGAACTAGAGCTCTAATATTTAAATGATTTGATATAAGGAGCAGAGTGGTCTAGTTAGTGATTTGCATATGGTAAAATAATTCCATTTGTAAAATTGATATAATATTCCCTTTTGTTTATTTCCTTCCTTATTATTACGTTACCATAATCGAAGAATCAAGTGCGAATAGTTTCTGATCTGTTATTCCGTTTGTCTGTCTGCAAAAAATTGAATTTTGATTGATTTGAACTAAGGTTATCTTTCTTTTAATTGTGATATTGAACATACTAGTATCTTGAACTTGACAGTGGAAATCTTAATTACTGCCACGAGCTTTTGATATAACAGCTTCCCTATTTACTTTCAAATTACCGAAGCAGTGAAATGAAAACGTGAAATTGCACAAACTACAGCATGTAGTTCTTATAAATACATGTACTCTTATCTTTAGTAATGCAAACAAGAGTCATTAAAAGATAATGGCAACAAATAAATACATCATGCCTTTGATAAGTAGAAATATATGGAGAAAATATGTATTCCAGCTCAAAGGTCAATTCAAACAATACAAATCAGGAAAAGAGCAAACATGGGCCTGTACAACATCTGAGGTAGGATCAGGTGCCATGGAATAGTGAGCATCCTTTGCCGATCGGTCACATCAGCCGTGTGCTCCTTGTCATGATCAGAAAATAACAGGAAAACCTGTTCAGTGTGAAAAATATTGACCTATCAATAATTTTAAGTGTGTAAAACGCCAGTCAACTTTTTTACTTAATGATAGACTGTATTTGTTGATTCAAATTGAAATGGTGACTTTAAACGAGACTGTGATATTCTTGATTTTTTTTACAATAAAACTTAAAAATAGTTTATTGAAATTTAACAAATCTTTTTGTTTGAATTTCTTATATCTGTTTACAATGCTATATTAATAAAGCGAATATATGTATTTTAGGAAAGAAGAAAAAAGATTACTACATCTTAATCATATATAGGTATAGAGCATAAAACCCTTGCTTATAGAGTCCATGAGAGACATATGATATGGGTATATTTCTGCATAAGTAAGGGAAGTTGAAAAGATAGTCATTACGTTCATTATAAAGCTTTGTTGTTTGGTTGCCAATAATGTCTTTTACTAAAAAAATATAAAAATATCCAAAAATATGAAACAGGTGCGCCAGACTCTGTGGTATCTTTTATTTCATATACACATATGCACTATTTATATCATTATATTTTTATATTGTAGCATTTATAAGTATTTCAAAAATATTTTTTATGAAATATTTTTGAAATACTTAGTAATTAAAGAGTTAAAATACATATTGGTGAGTCTTCAGTCAGAATAGGCAAAGGGAAAAGAAATTGTTTCGTACAAAGACATTTTATACAGGGAAATATTCTAACTGGATTTGTGATGCTTAAAAATGGCAACATAATGTCAACAGAGTATAAACCGTCGTCGGGTTAAATGCAGTGTAACGGAGAGAAAACCCGTGGGTTTCGACGATGAGTATAAACAGGCTTTAATATTTCTAAAACACGTTTTACCAAGAACTTTTACTTTTATTAGTTATACATGTACATGTAATTATAATAAAAATACATACGAAAATTGCAAGAAATTTGATTATTTTAAAGAAAAACCCCAAATGCCAAACAAAAAAAGAAGAAGTCGCAATTTTTCTGTATAAATAATTATTTACAGATGTTTATTTACTCGTTTTTCATCAAATGTTATATGGCCCTTCTTTTTTCAGAGTATTAAATTGCACAACAATGTAAGTCTAATAAAGCAAATACATACTGTATCAAAGCTAGACCACATCTGCGGAAATCAATTTAACAATTAATGTTCTATGTACGTTAACAGTAAATTTGTTTGCAAGATAATCTGAATAAACACATTAAACGTTTGTGTTGACAATAGATATGGAAGTGTTACTGTTTCCTACTCCAGAATCTTGGGACATCTGACTCGAACCCTTCACTTTAGAGCCGTAATTCTGTTTTCTTCTTTTCTTGATGATGATGTACACTACCCCATTTAACACACCACCGAGGTTTGTGAATACGACAACCACCGTGAAGAATTCCTGTGGCACCACCGCAAAATTGAGCCACACACTGATGATTGCTAGGGCCCACCATTGGATAAAGAATGCAGCTACGAAGAGACTCATCAACTTGGCCGCCCTGTGAGACGCACGCAGCGTTTTGGCTTCGTTCCCGAGCACCGTTTTTATCTGCTTGGATTCCACGTGGATTTTCCACCACGTAAGGACATAGAGAACCACGTTTACAGCCAGAATAGCGGTCATCGGGATGGTTATAAAGAAAACGCTGGCAAACGCTCCTTTAATGCCATCAAAGGCACAACTGTAATGAAAAGAAAAAATATGAGTGAAAATTTTCATATTAAACATTAATGAAAGCATTTTGAAATAAATGCGTGCATGTGCTGTAAAAATAAAATCTAGAGATAACGAACAGTATTTAAGCTCAAAAGTCCATCGAATATAAATCGGGAGCAGAACAAATGAAGAAAGTGCTATTACTAAGATCCTGAAGGCCCATAATATCCCAGATTTACAGCAATTGTTGACAACACGAATGAAAACCCAAAAGTATACAAGAGAAGCCTCCAGTCATATCTGCCGAGTTTGAACTGTTTCTTTAGATAAATCAAGCCAAAGGCATTGAAAGCTGCCACATTGGTCATCAGAAGTTGCGCAGTGACGAATTCTCCGATGAAGAAGGCATAAAACTCGCACAACTCCCTGGGATACACGTGTTCTTTTGTGATGACCATCTGAAGATGATCCATACTATGTGACAAATTGAAAAGTGCGTCACACAAAGAAAGGTACACTACAAAACGCTCACTTCGCGTCCAGGAGAAGAACGACCGCGTCTGACTCCGGAATGACGCAATGATGACGGCAGACGCACTAAAAAGACTGAGAAAGATACAACATAAGGCAGGAATGTGGATAAAGAGGAACCATTCTGTGTCTAGTCCATAAACATCTAAATCATATCCATCCCTGGGAATCTTTTTTTCTTGCAATGTGACGTTTTCAACAAAACTACCTCCCATAGAACCCAAGGTTGAATTTTGATCCATTAGAAAAACGTATGCTAGAGACGTACTAAAGAACCTTGAAAGAAAAACTGTAATCCTTAAAATGAATGCGTCTTTCTAGCTCGTCTGAATTTATCTGTAATGAATGCTGTTTGGCCTAGAGTAGGCAAGCATTTGTCTTCGTCAAGTGAACGCTTCTGGGTAGCTGATATTGTTCTAATTTTTAAACAAGAATTCTGAAGAGAATTCTAATAAATCATGCTTGTTTCAACATGAGAGACGCCTTTCTGACCTTACATCCTCGTTTAATTAATTTGTCACTTCTAGAAACTCCTGGGAACTCCATGTGGAACAGGAACGATTGACGGTGCATTACTACGGTAATCCCTACTTTCTAGCAATCACTATCAAAGTGCATCATTGTTAATGCAAAGTTTTCCCTATACAGAAATCAAAATTATATTCGTCACTTTAATAAGCTATGAAATTAATCTACTAGCCCATACTCCAAGAATTTATGATTCTTGATGATTTAGGAAAAAATTATCGATTATAGGATTGAGACCAACAAAAATTCCTATTTTGTAATTCAAATCAAAAGGAAAAGGTCTAAATTTCAAGCCTTTTACATGCGTCTTTAAAAAAAAAAAAAAACGAAAACCGTCGAAAAAGCTTTGTCTAAAAAAAAGGATCTATATATAGGAACCGGTGTCTTGTCATCTCAGTAATGAGACTAATTTAAGCTGATTTTGCTCAGCTTTATTTGATAATTCCCAGTACTTAAGGTAGTCCGATCCTCAGGTTTATAAAATTAGCAGTTAAGTAATCAAAGATACTCATAAAAGTTATCTCTGTATCCACAAAGTTATCCGCAGTATTTCTTTTTTAGTTAAAAATTAAAGTTAATCATATTATATAGGGGAAATTGTCAAATCTCTGATATTTTTGCAGAAAAAGCGAATTGGAATACCAGCAATGCATTTTCTAATTGCAAATTGATCAACAAATATATTCTAGGTTAAAAAACGATAGTTATCCAGGCATTCAGAGAAATTGTCATGATTTTTATACTTATTTGGGGTTTTTTTTGTCTTTTATTTCCGTCATGTATTCTATACTACATAGTGTAAAAGGCTTTTGCTATCATTGCAAGACACCACAAATCACTTCTTATTTCATATCATGCTAATAAGCATTGATATCTAAGGCTGGATTCAAGAAAATCTTGTTTCTCTAAAACTGTATTAATTTTTTTTCCTTTCATATAGGGAACAAATGTAAACTTTTATAAGACCTTTTTTAAGACTTCCAAAAACCTTGAATCTTATAAAGATGAATAAAATGAGAAATGCTGCATGAGAAAAATTAATTTTCAAGCATCATTTTGATGCATCTCAAATTAAATATTATTTTTTGGAGTTATCCTTCCTGGCTGAGGATCGAATATCCTTAATTGTTTATTCTGTTGGTTATTATTTTTTAATTATCAGTTAAAGGACAAGATAGGGTAAGACTGCTTTTTAGCCTCTGGTTTGGGATGTCTTTTAGAAAGGTGCAACAGTCTATAAATTGAAAACCACTTATAACCCCTGTTACAAAATGAGTTTTGGTTCTAAGTTATGGGATACACAGCGGTCACAGGAAGGTCAGAAAATATGTCAATTTCCGTATTTTCTAATTGTTATGCAAATTTGAATCAATTTTACAGCATATTTTCTTTCAGAAAATATAGAACACAAGCTTGCTTATCTACCAGGTTTATATATTTCACGCATTAGTATCAGATGCATCTTTTGAGTAACAATCTCAGATAGGCAAGACTGTGCTCTATGTTTTCAGAAGTGAAAAGTTTCTCAAATATGATGAAATTCCAATAGAATTATGAATGTCAACGAATATTCGAATATTCATTCGATGAATTGATATTCGAATATAAATTTATTATTCGAATATTCAGGTTTTAGATATACAAGCAAAAGAGGGGAGAATCTGGCAAGTTTCATTAAATAATGAATCAAGTTCGTACTGTTAATCAGCAATAAGATTTTACTTAAAACAAATTAAAATTTAAAGACACTCCTCTTGGATTATCTTAAAAGTGTGAAGAGTGTATCTAAAAGAATGAATTATTAATTAGATCATTTACTAAGTGGTATAACGGTGTCCAGTACTTACAATCAGTTTCTATTGTTGAAAGGACACTGTTTTACAGTAAACACATGGATCCCTTGTTTATGTATGCATGTATCATTAAAAATCATTATCAGGAAATTAATTCGCTAAAAGTAATTGTTTTTAACTTTTCTCTATTAGATAATTGTTCTGCATGGTATAAATTTGTAAGAGTTATTTAATCTGGAACAAACGAAATAATCTTTTGAATTTTCAGAAAAAAATCATTACATTTTGGATGTAACTCTAGTCTTCATATATTAAATGCAAAAATATTTTTAAATGTAACAACTGTGCATTTACAAAACTTTACATGGAATTGTATTCTAAAATAATGACATAAAAGGTATATAGTGCTTGACAGGATAATGAAGATATATATTTTATAATGCAAGATTTATTATTTTATCGAATATTCGAATGCACTTATCGAATATTCGAATATCAATTATTGACAATTTTGACATCTCTAATTAAAAATTGAGAAAATTCGGGAAAACGTTCCTGGATCCTCTTAATTGTGGTCTCCATGTAAGCTTGGAATAGAAATTAGTGCTGGTTTTAAAACAAGTATCAATTTCAGTTCTTTTAAACTACAAACTATCACAGTTTTATCTGTATTCTGATTTTTACATCAAATAGGGGGACCAGATTCTGTGGTTACCATACCTTGTCCTTTTGCAATTGGCAGATTGACCGATATATGCATGATTGAATTTATCCACATTTCATGTTACTTGCAGTGGCTTAATTAGAGTATATATGTGACATAGTACATGTATCTCATTTTTGTAAAATATCAGAAATAAAACAGAAAAAGTTTAAAATGAAAAACAGTAATCGATCTCAAAAAACCCCTCAAACTTTGGAACGCCATATTAACATATATTCAAATATTTTACCTATCTTCAAATCAATTATACTTATCTTTAGATTTATTAAAGATAGGTTTGATTCAATAATACCTGTCTTTAATTCATTTGAAGATAGGTGCAATTGATTTAAAGATAGGTATAATTGATTTGAAGATAGGTGCAATTGAATTGAACCTTTATATTTAATTATTTAGATACTGACAATATAAACTACTCCTAATAAAATTGTACAGTTCTCTCCGTGCTCAAGTTGCTGCCATGGATAGCTTTCATTATTTTCAATAACATTGAATAAATTGAATTATACCCATCTTTAATTCTTTTGTGGATATGTTTCAATTGTACCTATCTTCAAATCAATTTTACCTATTTTTAATTCAATTGTACCTATCTTCGAAAGAATTGGTCACACCTGCCATGAATTATATGTATTGATCAAGCAGACGGAACATTCCGTAGTCAAATTCAGTATGAAATAAAGGATTAAGGTGGGTTAACCATGCATCGGAAACAACGTTCTGAGTCATGTTTTGAACGTCAATTGATAGGCAAAGACGAGATCACGCCCATTTACCTGCTTCGGAGAACTATAGGCAATAAACTCTCTTTCAACTTAAGAGTTCCCTGTATTTATTTGTTTCTGTCTTGAAGCTAAAGATTTAAATTTTTTAATGATACCGATTATTGATAAAAATATCCCGAGAATGGCCCTATAGTTATGTCATATTTTACATCATCAAAGGGGAATAACCAGAAATTTATGATTTTGCAATTTTCAGAGTTATCGTTCTTTAAACTCGACTTCAACGGAACGCAGACTTTGGTGAATATTGCATAAATATTGAAGAAATTTCACTTCAATGTTTGTATAATTCTTTTTAAGCTGGTTTTTATGAATTTATTTCATGTACATTGGAGCACAAATTTACCATAACACGGACACTTTCCGATGCAAAGTTAATCACGACCATTTTTATACAGCACCCTACTGACAGCTGTTTTTGTCGGAAATAGAAAATAAAAACTCTATATTTTTAGTCATAATACAATTTATCCACATATGACGTCTAGAATCTGACTCAATTTATTTCTACAAAACAGAGTATGATAACCAATGAGAAGAAATGCGCGAATTACTGCATTACAAGCATTTTAAAGCATTTCTAAGGCAAAGTGAGGGCTGTGAGGCATTTTGAATCGTTCAACATTTGTGCAACGATATCGTCAATTAAATTTAAGTTGAGGGTTATTTCTTGGGTAAAAGGTAAAAGTATATACATATCAATGATTTTAAAGCACTGTGATAAAGTTATGATATTTTTCCAGTCCATATACCGTCTGTCCGATGCATGGTAAACAATGTCCGATCCATGGTGAATTCTGAGTTATTTTTTAAAAACTCAATTTTTGATATTTTCTCAATAAAAAGCATGTAATTGTGTCCAAAATTTATATCTTAATCACATACTAAATGTTAAGCTCCACTTTGATAATTTTCCGTCGGTAGCGATATCACTAGAACTTGTTGAAGTACAAGGGTGTCCCATGCATGGTGAATTCACCCTAATATAACAATGGATATGAAACAAGTCAGCCTTGTTAACAAGGTTGTGGAAAGTCTTGTAACATCAACTTATCTGTCGGTAGCCTGTCTCGGTTTAAAAACTGATCGTGGCAGGCTCTGGAGTATCGAATAAGTTGGGAGATGAAAACATGAAATGAAGATGATATAGGCTAGCAGAATGTTACTACAAAAATGAGAGAAGGTGACGATCGAAAGATTAAAGTCACTTCGTTTATCACACAATTTAATCGTGAACTTCCCTTACTTAGGCAGCAATATACCTTCATCATCTGCATACGGAGTTTATATATCTCAGTTGATTCGATACGCAAGAGCATGTTCTACGTATGAACATTTTCTAAACGAGATAAATTTCTGACAAACAAATTTATGAAACAAGAATATCACCAGGCTCTTTTTAAGTCACCACTTCGTAAGTTCTATGATCGATACAAGGAGCACATGGCGGATGTGACCAACGGTTTTGTTCATTTTATGGCATTTTATCACCTCTGATGTTTTGGAGGTTCTCTGCTAACACATTGTTTTATGGACTTTTGATTTTACTGTTCATTATCTCAATATGTTTCATTAGTTTTCCCTTATTGTCAATAGTCAGTAAAACATCCCAATATGAAACAGAGCACAGTTAATGCGGAATTCAAATAAATTGTTGAAAGGAGTACATAAATGTGAATGTTGTGAATGAAAAACTCCGGCAGCGTTTTTAATATTGACTTTAGAATTCTCAGTAGTACTTGAGTATGAATCAGAGTGGTTTTTAACAAAGAAATTTTGTGATGACCAATCACAAGATTGGAACATTTTCTACTTTCATTTTAATTGAAGAAACAGGTGTCATTGATATCAAAAATCCTAATTTAAATTTATCGTGGGGAATAGATTTTTAAAGTATAGAAAAGTCATATATATTCATGTTGCTGACTTCGGGAAAAAATGGCAGTTTTAATTTTTCTAAAAGTTCGGTAAAGTTTTGGAGAATCCACATGATTTACAGCACTTCTACATGTAATTTATATGTTGAAGCACAGTATGAATGAAGATGATTATTTCATCTTTTACTTATACATGTATCACTTGATATGTTGTTTACTATCATTTTATTATGTAAACAATCTTTTTTCATTTTCATGGGTAAAGAAAGAATTTTTTAAAAGATGTTTTTTCATTGTACATGTGTGATCAATTTAATTTGGTCCACTGTAGGAACTTAAATATATAAATATGACATTATGGTATTTTCATTTTATTATCCTCCTAGAACTAGCTTGTGGTGTGAATCCTTGGTTCAGAGAATACGAAAATTATTTCCATCACAGGAGGATGGAAATACCTTAAATAAAACTGATGGAGATTTCAAATTTTAAAAAATCCAAATATTGGGATGTATTTCTATAAGGTTAAGGCAAAACTTTGTAATTCGAACCGTTCTGAATCAATTTGGAAATTAATGAAATGTTATGCCCTTGAACAAATCCCTCCTCATCAATGAAAGACCCTTGGTTATAGATAACTAAGTTTTTGTTCTGTGATGAAATTCTACAAAGGAATCTTCAAAAATGTAGTAATATTTCGCCACAGGATATTATCGATAAAAAAGTGTAATTTACAAAAATAATTTCCATACTTTTGTTTCTAAAGAGAGATTTTAAATACAGGATCCAGGGAAGTGGCTCATAAAAGATACAATTGATTACAAGAAAATTCCCCAGATAGTCACTGTGAATAATATGTCACAAATTCATTAAATCAGACCCTTACTTGACTTAGTACTTATGTACATGCATATCAATACTGATGCAGAAAAATAGGAACCCGTTCAAATATAAAATGTAACTGTTCATCGATTTTTTAAAAATTTGATTTCATCTCTAAGAATCTCACTCTCGTTTTCAGTAAATTTTCTCAAACCTTTTGCATTAAATGTTAATTGATTATCAATTCAATCATGAATCAACTCCAAACTAATTCGCTTCAGTATTCAACAGTGTTGCCTTTCTTTTCTTCAGTTCGTCAGCGTTGCAAAGTGGTTAAGAGTCCCGATTTGGAATACGGAGGTATTTCTTCTGATTGAAAATTATATAGGGGCCTACCGAGGTTCCCTGACGCAGAGGGTGTTGGCAGGGACGTAAATCTGACAAGCAACCAACCAATCGGTTCTTCAAGGGGCCTGGGGTCCCATGGCAGCAACTTGACACGGGACCTCTGACGTTGTGCGGATTGATGAATGCTTGTACTACTGTATGAAAGACATAGAAAGTTCTTACTTATGAGATAAATTGTCATTACAATTTTCTTTTGGGTTTTTGAGAATGCATATTTTATTTACACCAATGTAACATTTATAGAGCACAGTATGCAAATTCATATTTTTTTTATCGGAACGGTATTGTATCTTCGATTATAGGTATTTTATGAAGTTTTGGAATACAGTGTAGGTAATAGTGATTTTAAAGAGATCTTATCTTTTGAAGGGGGACTGCGAGTACAAGTTTTAGCAGACGTGTAATAAAAGTCAATTTCTTCAAAATGCAGTTCTTCTACTAAGTCTTATACTGTTATACTCAGGAACAATAATGCTACAAGTCATGTCATCTATTGAAAAGGAAAGGATATTAAAAAAAAAAAGACCAGAACACTTTGTCAGAATGGATTAAATATTATATGTATATTAAAGAAGTGTACAAAATTTTTTTAAAATGCGAATAATCTATCTTTTCGATTTCACTAATTGGGAGGCGGTAAAAGAATTCATCTTTGTTTGTAAAGCTCATTAATAATTATATTTTATTTTGGAAGAACTTCGTTTCAATTCTACCTCTGGAAATCCTACACATACTTGTAGTTTACTAAGGATGAAATACTTCAAAATCACATTTCAAACTTTTAACATTCCTGTCAGACAAGGAAAGTTCGATACTGTACCTTTACTGGATGTTTAACAATCATTAAAATCCTTACAAAGAAAGATATGCCGGGTCCAGCAAATGCACTACAAAGCTATACCACTATCTTTACTCCTTATCAAAATATTAAATGTCATTAAGAGAAACCTTAGTACAGACGTACTGTGCTGCAGCATATTCTAGAAGTGGTTTAAGCATCAATTTTTCAAGAGCCTGTAAAAATAAAAACGTACAACTTTTCTACACTTTTTACAACCACGTTAAATTAAAAAAAAAACTAGGAGACTGTTTCATCAATAGAACCAGAAGTCTCTGTCGAGACTGTAGCTCTACTGGTTTTTACTTATCAAAAACCATTGCACTATTTTAAGTTTCTTTGTGTAGTCTACTTGTGTGCCAACTTATTTAATTTGAAATCAAACTAAAACTGTAGAAGGAGTAGCGTTTTAAAGGAATTTCACGGAAAATTCTATTTCTAGTAACCATGGCAACACCATTCATTGAAATCAAAAACTTATGCACTGTTCTTTGTATCTTAGTGTAGTCTACTTGTGTGCCAAGTTATATTGAAATCAGCTAGACCAAAACTGTAGAAGGAGTAGCATTTCAAAGGAATTTCACAGAAAATTCTATTTTTAGTAACCATGGCAACACCGTTCATCGAAATCAAAAACCGATGCACTATTCTATTTATCTTACGTTAGTCTACTTGTGTGCCAAGTTAAATTGAAATCAGACCAAAACTGTAGCAAAAGGAGTAGCATTTCAAAGGAATTTCACAGAAAATTCTATTTTTAGTAACCATGGCAACACCGTTCATTGAAATCAAAAACCGAGCATGCACTATTCTATTTATCTTAGTGTAGTCTACTTGTGTGCCAAGTTAAATTGAAATCATACCAAAACTGTAGAAGGAGTAGCGTTTTAAAGGAATTTCACAGAAAATTCTATTTTTAGTAACCATGGCAACACCGTTCACCAAAATCAAAACCGATGCACTATTCTATGTATCTTAGTGTAGTCTACTTGTGTGCCAAGTTATATTGAAATCAGACCAAAACTGTAGAAGGAGTAGCGTTTTAAAGGAATTTCACAGAAAATTCTATTTTTAGTAACCATGGCAACACCGTTCATTGAAATAAAAAACTGATGCACTATTCTATGTATCTTACTGTAGTCTACTTGTGTGCCAAGTTTAATTGAAATCAGACCAAAACTGTAGAAGGAGTAGCGTTTTAAAGGAATTTCACAGAAAATTCTATTTTTAATAACCATGGCAACACCGTTCACCGAAATCAAAAACCGATGCACTATTCTATGTATCTTAGTGTAGTTTTCTACTTGTGTGCCAAGTTATATTGAAATCAGACCAAAACTGTAGAAGGAGTAGCGTTTTAAAGGAATTTCACAGAAAATTCTATTTTTAGTAACCATGGCAACACCGTTCATTGAAATCAAAAACTGATGCACTATTCTATGTATCTTACTGTAGTCTACTTGTGTGCCAAGTTATATTGAAATCAGACCAAAACTGTAGAAGGAGTAGCGTTTTAAAGGAATTTCACAGAAAATTCTATATATTTAGTAACCATGGCAACACCATTCATCGAAATCAAAAACCGATGCACTATTCTATGTATCTTTGTGCAGTCTACTTGTGTGCCAAGTTATATTGAAATCAGACCAAAACTGTAGAAGGAGTAGCGTTTTTAAGGAATTTCACAAAAAATTCTATTTTTAGTAACCATGGCAACACCGTTCACCGAAATCAAAAATCGATGCACTATTCCTTGTATCTTAATGTAGTCTACTAGTGTGCCAAGTTATATTGAAATCAGACTAAAATTGTAGGAGGAGTAGCATCTCGTTTTTGAAATATTGTTTACAGACAGACAGACGTGAAGTTGATTTATACATCAAAGACAGACATCTGACGGACGTTAACGTTGCAGGGCGGGGGTGGAGGCTTCCCTATTATTTTCTTAAACATAACTATATATATATGGTAATTTGGTTATATATAACATAGACTTTTACGTTGATATTTTCAAAGTTTTTGTCTGTGAACGAAGAACATTTGAGACCATTTTTTCAAAGAAATACTACATAGGGATAATTGCTTATGGGCACTTACTGTGCTCACTTTAGTTTGCATTAGCTGTACATATATTGTTTTTATATTCTAAGAAGCAGGATTGATTTAGATTTAAGTGTGTTCAAATATTGTTAAAACAGATTTTTTCTAAATGTTAAAGACAATTTTATAACTAAAAAAACTTGCTACACGACACCGTTATACTCGAGCACGTTTCCGTTTTCTCTCTAGAAGGACAAGTTAAATTTCAAATGCAAAAAAAAATAAATAAAAACGTTATTAGTAAATAATAACGAGATATCGATTAACAATAGTATTTTCATTTATACATCGATTCGTTTTTTCCAAGTGAAATTGGTTTTAAAGACACTAAAGAGTTGGCCTATTTTTGAAAACGTTAACTTTGACTATAACTTTCAATCAGATTTATACTAGTATTTCAAATCTTGACCTTGACTTTTGTGATTAACTTGCATTTGAGAAATTTTACCTTCGTAAGCTGACATACGTGGTGTTTCACAAACACATCATGTTTATCCTTTAAAAAATGATTTGTTTTCATTGTCAACTATGCACTTACATCATCAAGAATGATGTGTATAACAGAAATAAAGATAAAAGAAAAGGAAACACAAATAAAACTAGAGATAATTTTGTGAATATGACATATTCAAGTTCTTAAATTGTTCGTACGTGGATGCAATATATTAAACAATATCTGTGGGAAAAGCGGAATGCAAGATTCCTCGCGACGTAAGCCGCTCGTACAATGAGGGTAATAAAAAAGAGAGACGAAAATGATAGAACAGTGCTTCATCTCATGAATCCTTTAGAAATGTAAGGTTTGAACAGAGCAAAAACATGAGGAAGCATCAGTAAATATGAAAGAAACAAACTCCATTTTATGCAACAAAAAAAGATACATTTATTGTTTAATTACATTGCTGTGTCTACAGTCGAAATGTTAGTGCATGAATTTCCCATGCCAGAGTCCAGAGACATCTGACTACAATTCTTTTTGACCTTAGAGACTTTAGAGTTATAATTCTGATTTCTTCTATTTTTAATGATGATGTACACTACCCCATTTAACACACCACCGAGGTTTGTGAACACGACAACCACCGTGAAGAATTCCTGTGGCACCACCGCAAAATTGTGCCACACACTGATGATTGCTAGGGCCCACCATTGGATAAAGAAAGCAGCAACAAAGAGACTCATCAGCTTGGCCGCCCTGTGAGACGCACGCACCGTCTGAGCCTCTTTTCCTAGCATGGTCTTGAGCCTTTTGGATTCCGTGTTGATTTTCCACCATGTTAAGATATAGAGCACCACATTTACCACAAGGATGAGGGTTATTGGAACAGTTACAAAGAAAACGCTAGCAAGTGCTCCTTTCACGCCATCAAATAGGCAACTGTAAAAAAAAAATCAAAGAATTTATAAGGAGCGATTCATATAAAAGTATTAATATGATTTAGAGGAAATAAGTTAATTGATATAAGTATGCATAGTTAAAAATAAAATTACTAAGATCCTGAGGGGCCATAATATCCTAAATTCACGGCACACATTGACATTACAAAAGGTACTCCGAATGTGTAAAGAAGAAGCCTCCAGTCATATCTGCCAAGTTTGAACTCTTTATGAAGGTAAATGAGTGCGAAAGCGTTGATAGCTGCCACATTAGTCATCAGAAGTTGTGCAGATACAAATTCACCAAGGAAGAATGAATAAAACTCACACAGTTCTCTGGGATACACGTGTTCCTTAGTGATGACCATCTGAAGATGGTCCATGCTGTGTGTCACATTAAAGAGCGCGTCACACAGAGACAAGTACACTACAAAACGCTCACTTCGCGTCCAGGAAAAGAACGGCCGCGTCCGACTCCGGAATGACGCAATGATAACGGCAGATGCACTAAAAAGACTGAGAAAGATACAACATAAGGCAGGAATGTGGATAAAGAGGAACCATTGTGTGTCTAGTCCATAAACATCTAAATCATATCCATCCCGGAGGACCTTATCTCTCTGTGTGCTGTTCTGTGCCGAATTATTCCTCGACAGATTAGAGAAAGAAACTTGATCCATTTGAATACAGAGAAAATATTCCAAGGAATAAAGGAGAATTCAGAGAAATGCAAAGACTGAGAGTCTACTGAGTATTTAAGGATAAGACGCCTTTGTTAACCGTTTTGAACTCATTTGGAAACAAATGACGCATGTCCTTGAATAAATACATGCCATCCCCTGATCATCAACCAAACGCTCTAATTCAGATACTAATTCTGTGATGAAATTCTCCAAAGGTGTGTTTTAAAACTATGGTAACTAATATTGTGCCACTAGAGACTACCATTTGTTTAAAGAGTGCAATTAGTAAAATGCCTTTCCATTAGATTGTTTCTACAGGGAAATTTAAATACAGAGGGCAAAGAGGAGGAAGCTTATTGGTAGCTCATTATTTACTTTCCAAGATTTCAAATAAAAAATATTGTTCGAGCACAGTTTTTCCGTTTAATATTGATTACAGAAAACCACAACTAAAATTTGTCTTAACATATGTCGCACATTCGCCCCCTTAGAAAAGTCAAATTTCTTGAATTTTGACTTACTCTATAGTTGGTTTATGAGCATTGGATCTTCGTTATATGTGCTAAGGAATCAAAGGTACCCCCTTGCTGAATTGTATGAAAGAAAACCATTTATTAAAATAGCATCGGGCATTGCTCGATAAATCATTTGTATTCATTCTTAACGAACATGTCATATTTTAAAAGCAAGGTCTCAGGTCAAGGTCATTTTTCATTGACGTTAATTAAAAAAAATGCTGTTGTCAATCATGTGGTGCGTACTTTTGTTTCAAATTAGAGATTTACAATTGTTCTTTTTGCTTAAAATCTTATTTGGTAAAATAAAGGGCCTATCGGACGACACTACCAAATTGACTTATACATGTATAAGTTAACTAAAATATAGATATATATTGGCAATTGGCTAACCCGAATTTTCATCCATATTCCCTAAAATGTAAGGAAATTTTTACATATTATTCAATTTTTTCTTATTTTCTCATATCGTAAAGAAGGCATATATAAAGATACAAGATTATACACCTCCCCAAAAAATTAGTTTTAATCGTTTACCAAATGAGAGAAGCAGGCTTCTTTTAATGATTAATTTTTTTTCTTGGATTGGGAGCTTTTGAAAGCCAACAAAATTGTAGTTTGCTTGGAAACTCAATTTTATGAAATATATTAAAACTTTAGTCCATAATGTTTGATTATTTTGAGTTACATCACACAATTTCTTTAAGTCTTTGACTATTTAAAGCTTTTAACTATATCATTGTTCCGTAGTATTTTTGCAAAGCAGAAAAGGAGATATTCACACTTGCAATTTCACCAAAAATACAGTCCCAGCTGTATTTCAAACTCCGATTTCTCCAGATTTCTCTCATTACCGTTTTGGCGGGGTGGGTTTTTCCTAGTGGGTTTAAGATAACTTGTTCATTACCTTTACATAAAAATTTATGAACATCCCGAGAATAGGGTTCAAAACGCCCCCTCCCCCTTCCCTAGATAAACAGTATATAAAACCACACCTTGTTAAAGTTAATGTCACAGTCTAAATAATCATAAAAGTCAAGAAAATATAGACAATTGCCATGGACGCTTTTTGGAATAGATGACTATCTTTACTGGTTCTACATCAACTAGTTAATTCTATTGAGGATCAATTATTGATTTTGTATTCAGTATGGAGAGTTACAATGTAAAAAACAGTGGCATACCTGTCAATCTATATGGCACATTTGTTAAGTGCAGAGCTGCATCTTTCTGCAGTTATTTGCCCAAAATTTTATTAAACATGTACTTAAATCTTCTATTTTTTGCAAACAACTTTATAATAGCTCTTCATGTGTCAATCTCAAACATACCAGTAAACCATTACCACTCATCTTCCAAAGGTTTAGCATTAAAATGGAAGAGCAAACAGTTTATATCTAAAAATAATGTCATTTTATTTATCTAAACTCCAGTATTTCTTTGTATCATTACAATGGCATCTAGTGCAGGTTTGACATTATTATTAAGCACTTTAAAACCAACTCAATTATTGTATATAAAATTGATTACAATTACATATCAGTATTTTTTCTAAAAAGATAATTACTCTGTTAACCTAAATGTGCCAAGAGATTTAAACAGAACATGTAACAGTATATTGGGTTATAACTCACAAATGTACAATGTTATTTATTTTGTCTCTTGTCACTTCATTCATTGTTTTCCTCTATGTGTATAAAGTAATTTTGCTCATTGTTTTTTTTTTTTTAATTTTTTGATTTAATGGTATTGATAATGCAAATACTTTGTATCATGAAATCTAAGACTGTTTTCTATTATAAAGCTTTAATTACAATTAATACTTGCATAGTTACATGAATACATCTCTTTACTTATGATATCATGTGAAAAAGTTTGGCACATTTCTTATCATTAAGCATGGAATATGGCAACATCTAATTATGATGGTAAGTAGTATATTACATCATTTTTTAAATTAGAAAAATAAAGGAATCATTTTAAAGAATTGGCAAAAGTTAAACTTTACAGGAGGTACATGTACTATTAGAAGTATATATAGAGCATTGTACATATAATTATAACAACATGCATGTAAACAAAGGAAGGAACAATCAGTAGTAAGAATATAAGGTGGAATGTGGAAAATGATGCAATCAACAGCAAAATTCATTTGTTTAAATAAAGAATGTATACATGTACATATAAATATATTATTGAGTCCTTAAAATGTAATTTAAATCATAAGCATGTCAAGCAGTTGTCAACAAAGACCCCCTCCCCTCAAAAATATGAAAAAACATTCTCATATATTCAGGTTCACATACTTCAAATTTTTTGCATATATTAGCTATCATAAATAACTGATACAGGACCCCAAAAATATACAACACAAATAACAAATGAAAATGTTCTATAATTATGCAAAAGAATAAAAAATGTTGAATTTAAGAGCCCTTTTAAACTCAGGTCTTAAATAATTGATTTACAACAAATAAGGATATTAATAAAATATTAAACTAAATATAACTGAGAAACCATTGAGCTACCTACAGTACTGTATATCTAATGATAACTCAATACAGACTTTAAAACAATTTCACAGGAAAGGAGAAAATATATGACTGGACCTGGATTCAAACCTAGAACCCCTGCCTCACTAGACAGGTGCTCTACTGACTGAGCTACCCAGGTGGATATCCACGGCCCAAACCATTAATTCCTCAAATTGAAGAAACAACCCTACTTTTGCCTAGTCCAAGGATTTTAGAGGTACTATATTATTTAACAGAAAAAGAAGAGATGGCTGGATCTGGAATTCAACCCAGGACCCCTGCATCACTAGTCAAGTGCTCTACCACCTGAGCTACCCAGGCCGATATCCACACCCAGACCATTACAGCTGTAAGGTGGAAGTCCTAGTTAAGCTAAATTCTTTGAAAACATAAGGTATAATATGTACTATTTTCACACATTAATTTTGATAGGATTCACACTTCAGTTCTCAGTACAGCTTCACACAACAGAGTTACACCTTGTAATAAACCAATAACATTACAGCAGGTAAATATATAATCAGAATCATTAGTACTGTAACGTCATTAATATTCAAATTATATGGTAAACTTGGCCAACAATAAAAATTCCAGTCTATAGCATGGCCTAAATATTGTGGTTAATCCAAGTCAATTCCTGAGTATATCACCTCTTTTATACACTGTCTGTTTTTAACCAAAGATTATCAAATATAATTTTCACAATGGTAAAAAGTAGACCAAAAAATAGCAATTTCTGTGTCATGCTTACATACTCACAAACTAAGATAAAGGCTAATACATATGGTGGAATAATTCAATATCTATCTGTGTATTTTGATCACAAAAACTCACATAGAAAAAGTATCATTTACAAGTTTTTGTAGAATAAACTTCCAAACATCATGGAATGGCTCTTATATTGCACTAAATTAATTAATCTCATTAAGAATTTATTCAAAGCCAGAACCCACCCCTTTATAACTCTGTCTGAACACGGTAATGATGGTGGGGCCTGGTGAAGTTGAAGTCCCAGATATACGTGGAGTAGTTGGAATGCCAGTCCCTCAGGAAGATATCCTCCAGCTGCTGACGGACGTCTGCCTGGGACTTGTTCTGATTGACCACCAATCCTATACCTCCCGTGTCAATGAAGTAATCCGCTGACCAGTTAGAGGTACCTGTAACAGGAAGTATCGCTTAGTTTGATGTGAATGTGTAGTTACAGATAAATTGATGTAGAGACAGTGTCACTTAATAGTTTGATGTGAATGTGTAGGTATCCAAACATCTATGCCCTGTTCCCATAAATGCACAAAAAATATTGAATTTCCAGTAAATAAATGCAAATAAAACTATAAAATGCAAATTAAATTGCATTCACACAACATTTAAAGTAAAGTTAACTAATGAGCATTGATTTCTTTCTGTAGTAAGGCTATGGTGGAGTCATCTGTAAATCACATCACCTAATGCACGACATGATAGCTTACCTATATAAGCAGTTTTATCTGTCACCATGTACTTATTATGATTGACTCTACCATAAGGAATTTTCTTTTGGTCCTCAGTAAAAGCAGGAACTTCAAATATTCTCTGGAAAATATAAAACATTAGTATTTTTGCATCACTTCATTTATCAAAAGCTTTTTTAAATGATCAATTACTGTATGAATTTTTTCATCTCTACAAAAATTGGGGAATCCTTGACCTTCAATTAATCTAAACTTTTCAGTATCTGCATGTTATTTTTCTATGCTAATTAAGAATAATTTTTTTAATATTCTAATTTAGCCGATTCCCCGCTCAATTTCCAAGCCATTACCAATCTTTATGGTAGTACCATAAAACATACCACATTTATATCAATCTTGGGTTCCCTGTAACTCTTTATCTCGGCCAATGACTTCAGATATTTCGGCATGTCCTCCCACGTATGATTCCAGTAACTAATCAGAAGGCTGACATTAACACCACGGTCAAAGGCAGCTCTCCTAAAGGCATCGTCAATTACTGGCCAAAATCTGAAAAGTAGAATGTTGATTCATTCAAATTAAAACCTGCAATTTAAATTTACAAGTAACTTGTTTTTTTTTCCTTTTTTATTAAACAAAGTGCACATAAGGCATAACAAGCTAATTCAAGGAATTAGTGTCTCCTGCTTCAGGACAGGCATTTATTTGAGGTGCAAGTGTATTAGCCAGAAACAATTTGTAACAATTCATGTTTATGGCCTTGACCTTTGACCATTCACTTAAAATATTATCAACTGAGGTCATGCTTTCATTATGAAGAGTATGTTAAAACCAATTTACACGAAATATACTGTATGTGTACATAATTTGGTGTATTTAAAATTTAGTGCAATCAATGGATAAGGAATTGTTGGCATAATCATGAATTAGTGCTACACATGTTCGTGCCGTATATTCTAATTATTAATTATTATTTAGCGGTATTCATGAATAAGCGCATCATCATATGCACCACAGCCGCTAAAATGTGAAGCCCACTATTTTAGTACACATAAAGTAAGTTTTACACTTTACCTAGCTTTTACCCGGTAAGTTCAAAATAAATTGGAGTTGTTCTAAAATTACAAAGAGTCTTATTCCATTAAAGTTTCTTTTCAAAAAATTAATAAGCTTACGTCATCTGGAAATATTACCAGAGCACAATATATTAATTTTTGAACTTGCAGATTTTTTTTTATATTTAAAGTACATGCATGATATGAAGATTCTATTACGATTACACTTTACAGTATTACAATATTTTACCTCCTTGGAACTCCATGTGGTGGAAACTGGGTTGTTGGGAAGTAATCCATGACAGCCACATACACAAACTTGTCACCACTGTCAATAATTCTAATTATAGCATCAATATCAATAGTCCTCCCTTCTGGACACAAGGGATACGGAGAACTCTGAAAAGATTGACGTTTAGTTTAAATATCTGACCATTCCAAAGATATAAACACACACAAAAAAACAATTTTCCAAAATATTATTAAATTGGTAAATTTTTTTTTGTCCTAAAGCAAGAAGAAACATGGTAAGTAAATTTGCTTACTGATAAATAAGTGGTTGCCTCTGAGTTGTTGAATTTAATCAGCATGGATGTATTGTCATTGACTGACGTGGAGTACTGTGCTGGCCAGCTGTTGGGGACAGAAGCATTAGGAGCCCCTAAATACCAGTAGACATCAAATATCTTCCCCATGTCTGCTGCCATACAGCTACAGTTGTACACCGCGGCCCCTAACTCCTTCACCTGTACACAGATAAAATACCCTTGTTAAACCAAGCCCTGTGATTGGTATATATTGAAGATTTTCATTTAGCATCTTTTGAATTTGTTAAAATCAATCCCAATCATATGTTACAAATTTTCATAGATTTATTAAATGCATTTTCATTATATGATCTATAGATTCCTGCGCAAACAACAGAACCCGTGACTACGACACCATGATGAATTTCACAGTTCTAGATAAAGTACCCTTGCTTACAATAAAGTACATGTACTGTGCAACTGGTTTATCTGCTAATAACCCAGGAGCAGAGAGGAACATCTTCAATGAGTTAATGCATTTTAACTAAAAATCAACAGAGACCCACTTAACCCAGTGACCAGGAAATCCAACATTTAGGAAGTCACATGGCACCCATGCTTATAAAAACCAAGCATCAGTACCCAGAAGCAAGGGAAACATTTCAAAGAAATATTGTATTACTATATCATACTCATTAGAGCCCTCTCCTAATACCAGAACCCAAGGGCCATGAATTTTACAATTTTGGAAGAGGGAACCTTGCTCAACATCACTGTGTTCATTTTTCTGCTAAATACACAAGAAGACAGGGGGCAGAAAAACAAGGATTTTATAAAAGGATTTACTCATGTTGACCATATGCTCAGTAAAGCCCACTCCCTACTCACAAACCTCTGTTCCTTGGGTAATTAATTTCACAATTTTGTATGTAAAAATTGCATTAATTTTTTTGGTTTTAGCCCCATCCCTAAGGCTCCAGGGGGAAGAACCATATATTCTATATTCCCCTTTACCCACAGATACTACACTGTAATTGCAAAAAAATTGAGTGAAATCTGCTCTGCGGTTCCAGAGAAGAAGCTGTAAATGCATGTTTGAATGTTTTAAAAGCATGTTGCATGGCACTAAAATATACAGAAATCACAATAGTAATAAAAAAGAAATGCTTTAAAAAATATACACATGTATTCAAATTATGAATTTAAGCAGTAATTTGAAGAAATCAATTAAAATAACTTGATCTATTACCTGAGTTAATGATCTCCAGTCCAAGTTTGCACTGCCAACATAGAAATGCTTTCTGTCAATTAGCCACATCTTGGTGTGAAGAATCCCAGATCTAAACCATTGTTTGAAGTTCAGAGTTCTTACTTCAGCTCCAGCTAATTGGATAAAATAAAAATGGATTTAATCATGGATTCAGAATTTATCTAGAGAGTTGAATTGCATTTTTTTTTTTCATTTCCTTGACGTAATTTTGAAAATATACTTGCCATATTTAGCCAGATATTCTGTGTTTTTGTTAATTCCATTTGGTTCATTTTGCGCTATTTTTATTTTAATTTTTCTGTCATGGCCTGCACTAGCTAAAGTCTGTAATATTTTTTCTCCCTATAAAACAAGTATAAAAACAAACAAACTATAAAGAGCGAATAAATCACAATCTCTTACCCTGGTTAAAAGTAATATTCCATTCTTTATAAAATTAAAAAGCTCAAACCAGTAATTAAGTTTTATAATTTTGACCTTGAGGTTATGAGCCTGACCATCTTCCCTAGCCAAGGGTTCAGATCCGCTCCACTTCTTTTTGACAGTAAGGCCAAATGTAAACCCTTGGCTAGCTAAGATGGACTATGATTAAGAAAAGGTTTCCACTTTTTTTTTTTAGTAAAAACAAAGTATAGCTTCCACTGAAGTTGAATTCATTCAATTTGAATACAATCAGACACTAAAAATGTACCAACTTCTAAAAGGGAATGAATTTACTGGTACAATATGTTCTATGTAGTACATGTATCATAAAAAACTGTTGCTACTTGACAGGAATATAGCTTGACTCTGACCTCCCAAGATGAGTTGTCATGGAAATCAATATCTGATCCGTTCAGTGTCCAGTAGAAGGAGGCGATTTCTATGCTCTTTGTTGCTGCTTCCATCAGATTCATCAAACCGGAGAAAGTCGACGGGTGAGAAGGGGAGCCTGGTTCTAAGGTCATCCCAACAGGTATACTCTCCACTATTGATAACCTGTAAGTAAAACAAAACAACTTGAACATTAATATAAGTTCAACTCCTGAGATTTGTTTCTTGGATTGCACAGTTTGTTTTTTCTAATTTGTTACCTGAAGATTAAATAACTATTTTCTTGATATTGTATGCACTGTTTTATTTAAATGTTAATTCAAACTTGTAAACTGAGTTCAAGCAGGTCAAAAACTCTTAAGCTTCAGTCTGTATTACTGAACATTAAATGTACATCTCTTAGAATGATACCGTACTTACACACACTGATCATCACAGACTGGATTATTTACAGGAATCGGCCCATTACTGTTACTGTCATGTTGATTAGCAGCCACAAAGTATACAACAGTAGTAATAGCTGCTCCTAGCGTCGCAACCATTAGAACCACAAACATCGCAGTCCGCCATACTGCTGGCTTGGCTTTTCCAAACAGTGAATCTATATCTGGATCAAGTGGAGTTTTCACTTGAACATTGGAATCCATTTCTGTTTCCTAACTTTCCTTTGTCTACATTTTAATAAAACCAATTATATTTCATACTATGTAAGTATCATTATAAATGTATAGATGCATTTCTGCTTTCAAAAGGACTTGCAGTCTGGCCTAGCATGCATGTGTAGAATTCCCATATCAAAGACTATATTCTTACAGTTTAACACTATATTTTACCCAAATAATATTAGTTATCCAGGTTCAATCAACTTTGGTGTACACGGATTTAGTATATATTTACCCCAGGTTCAATTCCATACACCCTGAGGCCGAATGGAATACAACTTGGGTAAATCCCTGTACACCCTTGATTGGACCTGGATAATGAATTTATTTCCTACGTTCCCAAATAAATTCGTTGTAAACATAAGTCCAATCAACTGTGTCTCAACCTATCGATAAAATTTACTGTGATAAATGCTTTGTGATGCCATATGTTATTTGCTTTTATCATATAAATCTAATGCTTGTGCTCAAGTACATAGGAAATAAAGATGCAAATATTTGATCCAACATATCTTCTGCCTATAAGCAGCCTTCATGACAATTTTTTAAACCCAAATTCTGATTGTTTTTCCCACACAATTATAATATCCAAGGAGCTGCAGAACTGAGAGGAAACCAGAATTCTCTTTCAAGACTGAAGCTCTACTTCTGTACTGGTGTGTACTTATAACAAAGGAAGATGAAAGTCACAGTTGGGACTTACGAAACTTAATACAACAGCAATAAATAGAATTTTAATGATCCTTGATTAAGTCTCTTTTTGTCATGTTTGTGACAATATTTTGCAATAAGACTACAACTGTAGGAGAAACTTTTAATAAACTTTTACAGTATTTTTTAATTTTAGTTACCATCATTCATCAGAATAAAAAAAAAACCAAATATGTATCTTAGTGTAGTCTATTTTCATGCCACATAATCAAAACTATATTTGGAGCTGGCTGAGCTTTTAGAGAGAATTTTACAAAAATTCCTATTTTTAGTAGCCATGGCAACACGGTTCATTAAAATCGATATTACAGAGTTATGTATCTTAGTGTAGTCTACTTGTGTGCCAAGTTACATTGAAATCTGACATACTGTAACTGTAGGAGGAGTAGCATTTTGTAAAAAAAAGTTTACAGACAGACAGACGGACAGACAGACAGACAGACGGACGGAAGCCGGACCCCTTACTATCGCATAAGCTCTTCTGGTCTCTGACCAGTAGAGCTAAAAATTAGAATTGGCGATGTAACATAAAAACAAAAGGATAAACTTTCCGTTTGGCAAGATAATATACTAATATGTTCAGGTCCAGTACAATCAGTACATTTAGCTACGTAGGTAGAATTACCTACGTAGCTTTATTTACCTACCTCAGGTAGCTTTATTTAGCTATTTCAATGTAACTTTTCTTTTTATGGAAAAGAGACAAAAAATCGCAGTTAAATGACTATTGATATTTATACTAGGGAGACTTTAAAAAACATTCCAAAGCAGAGATAGTTTAAACATCGCTGTGTTTGGTCAATTTAGAGCAAAACATGCATTTCCATTATTTGGTTAGCTGTACGTGCGTTGAGGCATGACTGAGTATGATTACTTCACATTGTGCTGAATAATTACCGACCTATTGTCGTGTTAACCGGAACTGGACTTCTTTGTCATTTCATTCAAGGAGTAACTGCTCTAACTGTCATACATAGCCCCAAAACTTTCAAAACTTTGATTGCAATTGCGCAGAAAAAGACATTTCTTCAAGAGGGAATTTTTCATGAATTGTTTTCAGATGAGTTCAAAGTTGAAAATGATCACTGCATCAAAATGATAGTTTTTGCACATCCTGAGAAAAATGCTTTTTTATAGAAATAAATTCATTTGGTAGCTAAATCAAGCTACCTGAGGTAGGTAAATAAAGCTACGTAGGTAATTCTACCTACGTAGCTAAATGTACTGGTTGTACTGGACCTGATGTTTCCTGCTTTACCCAGTACCAAGATGTAAACAATCAGCGCACAGATGAAAATATCACTGTGAACGCACAATATACTATTAGAATCAAGATTCACATAGGCAATATATTAACTGTTTTCATCTTTAATATTGTAGAAATAATATCAGCGATGATGTTTTCTTACTTTGATAGTTTTAAAATTTCGTACCTTGTGACAAACTTGAAAGGAACCATGTGATCAGTAGCTTGCGGTAAAAGTAGCGTCAGTCGGAATGGTTTCCGAGGTATGATAATTATAAAGCTATGTACAGCTAAAACTCTTTGAAACTTTGGATTTTTTTGCCCCCGTAAACAAAGTTTCGGAGTGTATAGTTTTTGTCGTGTCCGTCCGTCCGTCTGTCTGTCTGTTTGACCTTGACCTTGGAGTTTGACCCACTTTTACACAAAAATTCCAGACTATTACTTTGGCTCTATCTTTTGAACAGTAGATGCCAGGTCATTTATATACTTCACATATATGTATTCTCTGTGGAAAGAAACAACCTTGATCTTTTGACCTTGACCTTGGAGATTTCCGTATTTGTGAAAAAACTTTATTGGCCATAACTTTTAAACGGTAAGGGATAGACCTTCATACATCACTTATGTAATCATCGTGAAAAGACTCTTTATCGGATATAAAGAACTTTGAAACTTTGACCTTGACCTTTGAGTTTGACTTACTTTTAAAAATCAAATCTTGACCATAACTTTTAAGGGTTAGGGATAGTGCTTTCATGCTTTACATATTTTAGCCGTGAGACAAAACCTTTCATTTGATAGCAAGACCTTTGACCTTCACCTTAGAGTTTGACTACTTTTTGAAATTTAACCTTGGCCATAACTTCTGAACGGTTAGGGCTAGAGCTTCCATATTTTACATAAAATAATGTATTCTTTGTGGCAAGACCTTTCATTGGATACCAATGACCTTGAACTTGTTGCTATTAGGGATTGAATACGGAAGGATATGGGGTAAGTAGAGAATGTATTCTGCTCAGCCCTTTGACTTTATTTGTCAACTTTCTGCATGGGACTTTTTGTTGCCATCCCTGCTCCGACTTTTGGCGCTGAAATTCAGATTTTTTAAAATTATCGTTCGCTAACATCCGGAGCAATCTGCAACGTCGAAAAAGACAAATGTCAACGGTTCAGTTTCTTGGAGAAAGCATTCCAATTACCAGATTTAATTTTTTAATTAATCAAAACGATAACTAGATAATGTAAGTTGCACGATCGCGCTCTTGCGCAGTTCTTATAGACATGTCTTTTTTTAGTTTCATAGGCGTCGGAAGTAAATCGAAAGTGGGGGGGGGGAGGATAAAGCAACTATAAAAGGTTAACCCCATTATGCCTATATTATGTATGTATTTGCAAAAAAGTGGAAGGCTTAGCAGCCCCCCCCCCCCCCCCCCCTCGTTCCGACGCCTATGAGTTAAATGTTTTGGAGATGACATTACTGATATAGTACGAAAGCCTATTAGGATCAATTTAGAGAGAAAAAAAAATTAAAAAGGCGTTATAACGCCTTTTGAAAAGGCGTAATAACGCGAAAAAGGCGTTATTACGCCTTTCCATTCCAAAAGGCGTTATAATGAATTTTTAAAAGGCGTTATAACGCCTTTCTAAAAGGCGTTATTACGCCTTTCCATTCTAGAAGGCGTTATTACGCCTTTCCAAAAGGCGTTATTACACCTTTCTAAAAGGCGTTATTACGCCTTTCAATTCTAGAAGGCGTTATTACGCCTTTCCAAAAGGCGTTATTACGCCTTCCTAAAAGGCGTTATTACGCCTTTCTAAAAGGCGTTATTTCGCCTTTCCATTCTAGAAGGCGTTATTACGCCTTTCTAAAAGGCGTTATTACACCTTTCTAAAAGGCGTTATTACACCTTTCAATTCTAGAAGGCGTTATTACGCCTTTCCAAAAGGCGTTATTACGCCTTCCTAAAAGGCGTTATTACGCCTTTCTAAAAGGTGTTATTACGCCTTTCTAAAAAGCGTTATTACGCCTTTCTAAAAGGCGTTATTTAGCTTTCTAAAAGGCGTTATTATGCCTTTCCAAAAAAGTTATTATGCTTTTTGAATAACCATTATTTTGCTATTAATAGCCCCCCCCCCTCCACACACACACACACACACACACTCCACTGGCCAAATTCGTGGGGGAAATACTCGCTAAAAATTTATTTAAGTGCAATAATTTGTCACAGTTTTACATACTGCAACAAAATGTTCAGGAACCTAGAAACCAATAGTTAATTATAATATTTGAACTGTAGCAAGACTTTTCCTCAAAAGTGTGTATGTTTGGAGGGGGTTTACCCCATTCGCACTCGTATTACTGGCCTACATGAAAAGGAAAAGGAAAAGGCGTTATCTTATGTTAATAAATATAGAAAGATTTAATTAAAACCATCTTTATTTATGCAATTCTCTATATTCCTGCAATCTCACTGACATCTGTTTGCATTCGTATTAAGAGAAGGCAACACTCTACTTGTGAAGATTTAGAATATAGGCAGACTTATCTTGGAGCTTTGCTTGCCATGTACAGTGTATTAAAATTTATGTCATTTGAAGATATTTTTCTCTCTTCTTGGAAAAAAGCAGGCAACTATTTGCATGGGTATAATGAGCAATTGAAATCAATGACCCTTGGTAGCGATGTGCCTGGTATGAAAGAAGGACTTAGTTGGTTCATCATTGAAAATATTTGACGCATTTAAAAATCTTTTTTCCTGGAAATCTAATTGATATCTGTTTAAATTATTTTTTTGAGAAATTAGTCCTATATCTAATTGTGAAATTCATGTCCCAAAGGTACGATTTCTGCATACACCCCCCCCCCCTCCCCTCGGATGGGCTAAATATGTTTACTTATGTATTGAAAGTAAAAGGCGTAATAACGCCTTTTGGAAAGTCGTAATAACGCCTTTTGGAAAGGCGTAATAACGCCTTTTGGAAAGGCATAATAACGCCTTTTAGAAAGGCGTTATAACGCCTTTTAAAAAGGCGTAATAACGCCTTTTGGAATGGAAAGGCGTAATAACGCTTTTCAAAAGGCGTTATAATGCCTTTTTTCGCGTTATTACGCCTTTTCGAAAGGCGTTATAACGCCTTTTAAATTTTTTTCTCTCTACATTAATCCTAATAGGCTTTCCTATAAGGCCCATTGACCTCTTTTTTTTCAAATCAGAATGAGATTGTGAGTTTGGTAATTGGTCCTTTGCCAGGCTTTGGTAAGGGGTTATTCTCTATTGAGAAGTTGATGGCTCGTTTTAACTCTCCCCCTCAAGTGGTTGAGGGAGAGTATTAAAACGAGCCATCAACTTCTCAATAGAGAATAGTCAGGGGTATGTTCGGCAGTCTGTATGACCAGTTTTACCGATCTCTGATAATTTTTTATTTATTTATTATTTATTGGCGCAATAATAAAAACACCTCCACCTTCCTAAAAAAAAAAGACAACAACATTTTCATAATTTACGCGTGGTTTTTTATATTTGGAAAATTTTTAAAGTAATGAAAGTTTGTTCGAATATTTTGCGATTCATATAACAAGCACCCGTCACGCCAATTTAGCATCTCTTGACGTTTTCGAAATCTCAACTATCATCTTTGCCTTCTTTGGAGTTAAATTTATTTATACCAGTGAAAGGTAGGACGGTTGATAATTGATATATTTTTCTAAGAATTATTGAGAATATCTTTCTATTTCATTTTGTCAGAAATATAGAAATTTAGATACGAGTAAGTGACTGTAACGTAAACAGGTAAACAGTGGTCCAGTCCAAAGACTATTTCTACCTACCAATCTAGACGAACTCCAAAAACGGCGTTAACGGAAGTGAGAATTTCAGCCCAGAAAAGACTCCAAAAAACGAGTCCAACGCATGCGCAGTTATATAAAAAACGGTGAAAAATCGTGAAAAGTGGGCTCTTATAAAAAGTGTTTTTGCAAAAAATTGGATTACCTTACAATAATGTAAGTTCTCAGAAATGATTAATAATAAATGGTTTTAGAGAACGTATTTGTTAGAATTTTGATTTCATGTGCAAATAGTTTTTAATTTCAAGTCAAAGTTGACCAACTTCGAGGTTCAACCAGACATCATACAAGTAGGATACAAAATACAAATTAAACAGTCGTAATCTTATGAAAACATCTCTGTGGTTGATAATTTGTTTGTAGTGACTAAGTTAGTCATTTTAGAACTTCTTTTACTGATTTTAGAAGTTTATTTTGTAAGTAAGGAACGCTGGCGAATTTTCAGTTCGAATTTCCTCTATTTTTCATGTCTATCGTGTACGAATAAATTTCAGCATGTTTAGATCAGCAATGAGCAACTGCATTGTAAATACATCTTACCAATAACTAAAAAAGTACTGAATTGATGGTTTTAATCATAAATAAGAGTCGATCAGGTGACAGTTATACATGAGAATCCATTCAGTTTCCACATTTCCTCCGAGGCTTTTTTGAAGAAAGTTCACGTTTCAAGTTAGATCAAATACAAAGAAAAATAAACGTTTGGGAATTAAATATATAATAAAAGGGAAAAATATGTAAAATTGAACAATGTAATATATATGTTGTAACTGTTAAACATTGACCGAATTTTTACCTATTTGTAATATTATTTCGTGATATGATCCTGTATGACATCTGAATATTGAGAGCGTTAGTTATCACTATCGCTACATACCTAATGTTTTCACATATGAATAGATATTATCATGAAAACATTGTTAGAATTATAATTTATGAGTTTAATTAAGAACTTAAAAAAGAACATTCTTTTAAAATTATGGTTAAAAAGTCTTCTCAAATCGAACCTGTTAATATATCTCTTCTCCGCCGCCAAAATTGTGCGGTTTTTCGTAAAAAAAAAAAAAACGATATATAAGTCTCTTAGAAGTAAATTTAAGCATCTTTATAGTAGGAATGGCATAAAATTTAAATCAAGGGGACATCCGACAATAAAGTTAGAAAATTAATTCTTGCCGACTTTATTGAATCCTGGTGTCGTACGTATATCCCAAATCACTATTATGCAAGAATACAGAGTGATAAATAAGTCAATAATCACTTAATAATTTAATGGGTACAATTCTTTATTCAACAAAAATTGAAATCCAGTCACAGTTCACTAAATACAGCCATTATTCAGTCGTATTTGTGGAGAAAGCGAACGACAATCCATCGTTTGTTTACACCGGAAGCCATTTTGCCGCAATGCATGACGGAGCCAAAGACTTCTTTTTTGGAGTTCACGCCGTTTTTGGAGTTCGTCTAGACTGCCTACGTAGCTATTATTTAAACCTATCCAAAGTAGAAAATCTAGCTATTTTGATGATATATTTTTACCTACTTTCTACTTTACTTGCATTTTGTGGCCGAACGGCGCAATATGGTGAGTACCAAATTTCTTGATAGTCACACTGATGATGGATATGACCAAAATTTGACCAAAAACTGATTACTTCGTCAATTAACAATTTTGCATAAAAACTAATGTAAAATTGAAGATTGTATGGATCGAATGCCAAATTAACATATATTCAAATATTTTTACCTATCTTCAAATAATTGAACCTATCTTCAAATTAAATGAAGATATGTACAATTGAATTAAAGATAGGTACAACTGAATTGAAGATAGTTGTAAATAATTATACCTATCTCTAAATAATTATACCTAGGTACAAATGAATTATAGCTATCTTTAATGGAATTACACCTATCTTCAATTCAATTAAAGATAGGTTCAATTGAATTATACCTATCTCTAATTCATTTGAAGATAGGTATAATTGATTTGAAGATAGATTCATATAAGACATATTATACCTAGGTTCAATTTGTTTTGTGTTGTTGAAAATAATGAACGCTTCCTTGGAGACAATATTGAACATGGAGAGAAACGCACAGAGCCTACAGAGCGACGACAACAAGGATGAAAGGAGAAATAAAGTTAAATTCAAAATGTGCAAAAAGCATCATATACTCATTAAAATATACATGTATATCATGTATGTATTCTTGTATGGCAGCCGGATGAATATTCGGATAAACGAAACTTTTGCGCCAGCTGGCATACCGGAAATGATGTATGATAAAGGGAGTAGTTATTATTGCCAATATCTTAGTAATTAAGGTAGGTCCGTACTTTCAGAATTTTCTGTCAAACTGTTTATTTTTCGATTTGAAAATCTTGAATAAGTCATAATCTAACTAAAACACCCATAAAAAACATATCTTTGCAGGTTAATTTACATGCAACATGTCTCGGAGTATATACCTCTTAAAATTCAACAGCCAAAATTCAACATATAGAAGTGTAACATCTTATTTTATTTAGCTGTGTACCAATTCACATCCAATTATTGTTAAAACTCAAGAAAATCATAAATATTCATTCGTCAAGAAAATATTTGAAATTTCTATTTGAAAACACTAAAAAATTGATGTTGATTCTGTCAAAATCTTTAGAGAAAAAGCTCAAAATATCTTTATTTTAAATATTCCTCAAAATCTTATATGTTTATATGCTATTTTTTCTTGACAATTATTTAGAATTATATCTAAGGTTAGCAAAAAAACATACTTTATTAAGGTTGACCAGAAAAATTTTACAAAACAGCCTTTTGAACACCTATACCCCCATTTTTGGAATATCTATTTTTTCAATCGTTCTTCGCAAAACTTATAAAAAAGTAAATTTAAAAAGGTGATATAGGCTAAAAATTAAAGATAAATAGATCTTAAGTTAGTTTGTTTAAAAAAATTAAAAAGCCTTAGGTCCATAAAGGCAATTTAGAATTCTCTGTATGTGTATGTATTAAATTATATATAGATCCTATGGACAGAGTGCAAAGTGGTTATTCCTATAAATAATGTACATTAAATGCTTTGTGTGCACAATGACACTATAATAATCAAATATATACTTGCTACATTATTTTCAATCATCAAAAAAGATTTTATTTCAATAGACAAGGATAATCAAAATTTTATATTGATGTGTGAAATTAAAACCGGATCTGTAAAAGTGTGGACCTGCCTTAAAAATAGGTAATGGTTAAATTCAGTTGTTCCTATCTTTAAATCAATTATACCTATCTTCAATCCTATCTTCAAATTAGGGCTGGGTATTGGCCGGAGATTTCGTATTGCGATATATTGCGATATTTTGAACTGTATTGCGATATGTATTGCAATATTTTCAACATAATAAAAATGGCATTTTTTCACTATATTTACTTTAATTTGCACGCAGAATGTACATAACCAAGATAAATAACCTACAAGGAAAAAAATCTTGTTGATTTCTTTAAGTTATGCTCTGAAATGCTCCCACAAAACAACTTCTGTCTTAATGTTTGGCTTAATAGCAAACATTCACAAGTCCATTTTTGTATTTAATGACAAAATTCCTTAATCTAAGCATATTGCCAATATATCGATATCATATTACAAAATCGTATTGCGATACGATATTTTTTGTCATTGTATTGCAATATATTGAAATATCGATATTATTGCCCAGCCCTACTTCAAATGAATTAAAGATAGGTATAATTGAATTGTACCTATCTCTAATTCAATTCATTTGAAGACAGGTACAATTATTTGAAGACAGGTACAAATATTTGAATATATGTTAATTTGGCATTCCATAAGATTGAGGAAGTAATCAATTTTTGGCCGAAATTTCGTTGTATTCATCATTAGTGTGAATGTATCAAAATAGATGGTATTCAACATGTTAATTGCGCCATTCGGTCTTTTGGCCACAAAATTCAGATAATACAAAAAGTATGTAAAAATACTACTTTGAGTAGGTTTAAATACCTACATAGCTATTAATAGCTACAGTACCGACCAGACCCAACATGACACAAAGCAGTCCCAGAGCAGTGCCAGGGACTACTTTCTGGGACTGCTAAAGCAGTCTCACAGCGGTCCCACAGCAGTCCCACAGCAGTCCCACAAAAAATTCGTTCTAAAGAAATAGTCTTTAGACCTGGTAAATATATCATGCTGTAAAAATCAGATAATAATATATTGAGTAAGCAAACGTATTAAACTATCTAGATATACATCACATCAGTAATTATAACATGGACATAAATAATGTTATTTATGCCACTTTATAGCGAGCGCAGCAAGCTCAATAGACTAACTTGTAAGAACAGAGGAAATTTGAAATGAAATCTGTACATACGTCAAGCAATTTTTATGTGAAACATTCCCAGAATTCCTTACTACCCAATGTCCTTTGTGGGAATAATAATAAATAAATAATAACGTAAAGCATAAAAGGCTTTCATTTTGTAAAATTCTTTCAAAGAAACAAAAAATAACTGCAATGTTTTTCGACCAAAATTGCGCTAGGTCTATAGTTTCAACCAGACACTCGGCTGTCTCCGTAAGCTCAGACGAGCTCCATGACAGCGTGTGACATCACAGATAGTCGAGATGTCTCATACGGCTTGATGTTTGAAGTGGCTGATCAATTTTTCAAGTGTTTTTGATGGTACAACTGCGCTCGCACCAACGGTCACATGTAAAACATATTACATATACCTTTTTTATTCAAATTCTTTAAGTAGTACTTCTAACAATTGGTATTATACTGTGACAAGAAAACATGAAAGAGCAAATAAATTCGAAATCAAAATTTGTCAGCTGAGGTACTACTAGTAACTTACGAACCTTCTACTGACTGAGCTGCCGAAGGAAAATTTTTAAATTTTGAATATGAATTTACCCGATATTAGACAAATGTTGAATTTATAATAAAGGGCAGTTTATAAATACAGACAAAAAATTGAAGAGAAAATTCTGAAGATTGCATTGAAGTAACTAAGTTATGACAATTAGAAATAAATCATTGCTTAAAATTATATATTTGTCAATTTCATATTGAAACTTTTGAATAACCAATAAATCAATGTAATTCAACAGCAGCTTTAGTGCTAATAGACATGGACCTAAACTCACCTTCATAGATATGATTTTCATAAAGGAAACTTTTCATCTTTAAGGTAACCCTCAACATGGATGAAGGAAAAAGTACAGAAAACGAAAGTAATAATGTTACTGATATTCCGTTAGAAGAAAAGGGAGACACTGCAGATTCTAAAGAAAATAAGTTGGTTACAAAGGCAGAAAAATTAACTGGGGTGGAAAAGTCAACCATTGAAGAGCCACAATCCAGGGATGAAACAGTGTCTTTTCCAGAGAGCGGTAATGAAGAGAACAAAGATTTGTTGACACTTCATCGACAGCCAGGGGATGGTGAGCATGAAGAAGAGGAGACGACACAGAAAGCAGGGACAGCTGATAAAGAAAAAGAGACCGCACAGAAAACAGGGACAGAAGACGTCATCGAGGAGGAAGATGGTACTGTGTTTACTCCTGTTCATATTTTTTTGTCAGGAATTTCTTGAATCATTGCTTTGCTTGGTTTTTTCCACATTTATTAAATTTTACAGATTATTTTTTTCTGAAGGAGTAGTAAAGTGCTCACCTTCTACAGTTTTGGCCCATGAGTTTCAGTATAACTTGAACTCAAGAAGATGACACAAAATACATAATTTGAGGGATTTGTTTAATAATGTTGCAATATTTATTGAAAATACGAATTTCTTACAAATTTCTCAAAACTCATTCTAGAGTCTTTGTTCATTGCTGCATAACTAAACAACAAGTAGACTTACTGATATACTATACATTATTGACTTTTGAATGTAAGACACGTTTTTTCATTGGTGTTAAATTTTTATTAAAAAATTGCAAAAGTCTCTTTAGGCCAGAGTTTTTTTATTTTCTGTTTAACGGGAAGCGCCGACCCAATTTCTTCAAAATACCGAATAAAAATAAAAGAGGTCAATTTCACTTTTATTTTTAAAATACCCGCCGACTGTGTCATTCATTGATGGTTTGAAATAAAATCGGGTTTGATGTACACCTATTTCTAAAGAATCATGTAAACGTTTGACAAAGTCTGTGTTGATCAAAGTCTTTTACGAGCGTCTTGCTGATTACGATGTCGTAACCAGTTTAAGGAACTAGTTTATCACACTTGGTTACAGACTACTAATTTTACCCCTATTTCATTGACCACTCAAGTAGTTCCAGTTTAAAAATAGAGGTTTTTTCTTAAAAATTCTTTGGGGTGTTTCTGGGGTGAACTGATGTTATTTTTGGGTATAGATGGAAAGGAGAGGGTTTGAAAAAAAATATAAAATTGTTAATATGTGAAATTTTGCACTTGCGCGCGTAGTAGGAAGGGTGTAAAGAGGCCCATATTTACCCTTTCCCCGAAGAGAAAGTGAAAAAAGCAGGGTAGGGGTTATTTGCGATGCCTTAGCAGGAACTGCATGCGATGAATTTTCCTGAGAGTCTGAAAAATTTTTGGACTTGAATTCTTCTTACTCTGTGCCAAGTTTCAGGTAAGTTGAGCTGGTGTAATTTTTTTAATCATTTTTTATAGTATAAAGGAATGTATAGCAAAATAATTGGTAGTCTGTGTCCTATGAGGCCAAAGGTCAAATCTCACGTTAATCAATTTACTGGCACTTTTTGGATAATTTGGAACTAATTATGCAAATTGTTGACAAATTTTATGGAAAAAATTGTATTTTGGAGAAGTTAAATGGATTTAAATAATTGAAAAGGGGGAGGGGGGCACCTGCTCGGCTTGTCAAAGGGATGACGTAATGTGTGCAATTGATGTGTGTCAAACATTTATGCAATATGAATTTTGATTCTATATATAATGTTGTAGGTGACATAAAACCCATTCCTCACCTATCCTGCTATTTTAAATGCCAAATGGAGTTCAAAAACCAAGGTATGTTTTAAACATTTGATTGTTCAGATTACACTGTTGTTAATAGGAAAGTAATGCCTAATTTCTCAAAACTTTGGCTACTTGGTGTCTGTAATTATAGTTGACACAGTTACTTATTAATTTGACACAATTACTTATTAATTATGAATGTGAACTAAAGTTGAAATTCTTAAAAATTTATTTTTTTTCAGTGGCTCATTTCTAGCTGACTGATGTGGGATTGCAAGCAGTTATAGCCTGGATGTGTGGCTTCATAAAAAATCAGGCCAGTTGCCAGTCAGAAGTGAACAATTTTGTACCAGTAGCAGAGACAATGATCATTCAGAAAACAAGATACAGCTGTCAACAATATTACAGTCCACAACAGCCAAGTTAAAGGTATATAGTCAACTGACTCTAAAGTTTGTATTATTTTTTTTTTTGTGCTTGATTTCTTTTTTACACTGTTTTCATCTGTCCTCATCATCTCTTGCCAATCAATGTGTACTCTCTGAAACTTTCTCTTTTTCCTTCTTCTTTTGAAATTGAATATCTACTGTCTGATTGCTGGCATTGATCTGTGATTGTCCAAGACAGGGGAGGTCAGTAAGGTGCTCAACATTTCATATGGGATGTTTGGTCCTACTGACTTCTTCTACTCTTGTGGCATCTTGGACATCACTGTCGGTGGTCGCATATCAGACAAAATCATCATTTTTTTGACAAGGGCATGTGTTTTCAAGATTTTGGATAAACACTGTGCAGAAATAGTGATACACAAGACAGACAGAATTTATGTACTCCATTTTAATAGAAACTTCTCTAACACCCCCCCCCCCCCTCCCTGTTTTAGCTTCCAAGCATCTCCAGGAGTGATTATAGGTGACACAGGCATGGTATATTTTCTATGCTGAACCATTGAAAGTATATAGACATGCTTTTTAATCATTTTGGTTTTTTTTGGTACCTTTACAGTGCAGAGTTGCCTCCCCTTTTTCTACAGCAGCCTGAAGAATGTATGTAGGTAAAATGCATATATAAATTCCTTTTCTTGTAAATTCAGAATTATAGAATCCAAAATTTCACAGAATTTTTGGTATTTATTATCTAATAATGCATATTGTTACAAGAAATACCCATCAAAGAAGTCTTAATATGACCAGGGATAATCCAATTAGAGTAGTAAGTACCACTTCCTGACATAGGCTGAATTGACCAGGTTGGATAATCTGCTTATAACAAAGGTATTAATCTCTTTCCCTTAACTTTTATACTAATTTTTTATAGCCTATATATTGTAGAATTTTTTAATATTTGTTTTACTAAAATTAAAATGTGCTAAATATTTTTATTTTTAATATTTCCAAGAATTTTATGCTTTTTGAAGGTATTTTTTTGAAAAATTGTTTAAAATATTTACTTATGCAATAGGTTAAGTTTTGTTCTTGAAATTTGTGTAGGACATATATATCTAGTATACAAAAATATAAGGAAAGAAAATAACTGTCATGCATGTGAGATGTGAGCATTTCAAATCTGAGAACTGTGTGCCTAATGCTTATTTTACCCTCTGATTTAAGGTGTTCCAGCACATCAATTAAAGGGCCATAACTCTGCTTAGGAATCATCAATTTCAATGAAACTTCACCGGCCACTTTGTAAATACAAAAGACTCCAGCAAGTCAAATGTCAGCAAAATCAGACAAGGTTTGTGTCCTTATTAGGTTACAGACTACTAATTTTACCCCTATTTCATTGACCACTCAAGTAGTTCCAGTTTAAAAATAGAGGTTTTTTCTTAAAAATTCTTTGGGGTGTTTCTGGGGTGAACTGATGTTATTTTTGGGTATAGATGGAAAGGAGAGGGTTTGAAAAAAAATATAAAATTGTTAATATGTGAAATTTTGCACTTGCGCGCGTAGTAGGAAGGGTGTAAAGAGGCCCATATTTACCCTTTCCCCGAAGAGAAAGTGAAAAAAGCAGGGTAGGGGTTATTTGCGATGCCTTAGCAGGAACTGCATGCGATGAATTTTCCTGAGAGTCTGAAAAATTTTTGGACTTGAATTCTTCTTACTCTGTGCCAAGTTTCAGGTAAGTTGAGCTGGTGTAATTTTTTTAATCATTTTTTATAGTATAAAGGAATGTATAGCAAAATAATTGGTAGTCTGTGTCCACTTCGCGGGTTCTATTAGCACTGGTTCTCTGCCCTTGATTCCAGTCGCTGCCGCTAGGAATTACAAGTTGGTTTTTTAGGGCGCTTGCGCCCGTTAACCAATGTCAGGGTACCAGTCTAGGGTTCTATCAAGTTATCAAGAAGCAAGAACGTCATTTCAAGTCGAAGACATTAATAGACGGTTATTTTAAATCCATTGATGATGAAAACAAGCAAGTTCTTGAAATGGGAGTTAAAGCATAGACAACCTAAATACACCAGATACACATTGAACTGTGGAGCATGTGTCCAAATAGTTGGGGTAAGTTTTGAGACGTTGTCTTGATAATGATATAAACTTTCTGTAAACATTTTTGAGTGTTTAGCACTTTTATATGTTTTTTTTTCTTTTAAAGATGTTTGCATTCTAGATTTAATTTAATCACATATGGTACATAACAAGTGGAGGTAAAATTCGCGGCAAAATTTTATTTTACAATGAATTGTGTCTAACTAATTATAGGGACATAAAATGATGATTAAAATATTTTAGATACGAGTCCATGTCTATTTGGATGAATAAAATGAGGCTAGGATTCCTACAGAATTAAAAGAGTTGGTATAAAATACTGACAAGTGAAGTGACAGCTATATTGGAGTAGCACATATCCTGTGGAAAGGTAAGGATAGAAAGAAGTGGACAATTGAATACTTTAGTGCAAAATGGACAAAGAACGATACTATTGTTATTTATTTTTATCTAAGAAAAAACTCGTAAAATATCTGTATCTTCATTTAGAAAAGGAAATAATCTCATGTAAATAGTTGTTTTTTTCTACTTTCCACCATTTACTACATGAATTTGATTAGCTAATAAAGTATCATAAAGGAACTTTTTTTTTTTTGCAGTTTGATTTCTTGGCAGAGACCCAACCATATGTGAAGAGTTCAGAAGACTTCCATGATGACTTTGCTGTTGTTCATCAAAAAGTTCAGCTGACAAATTTCCATTCAGAACCTCAATAATGTGTTATCCCTTTATACTAAGATAGCATTGTCAAGTTAGCTATCAACCCCACTGCTTTTTTTTAACTTCTGTTAAATCATAATATACATGTAGCTTAAAACATTTCTCATCTTTACCTTTACAAATTTTATACAATAGTTAGATGGTCACTTGAAGACCTGTGTAAAATTTTAAGCAGTGTGTTTTTTTCTCTCAACTGTGTTTATCCGACATTATTGTTGCTGTATAACAAATGTAAATTATAATATTATATTGGTTTGCTTTCATACTAGAAAAAATGTGCAAGTGTGATTATCTTTTTATCTGTATTTGAAATCCTAATACATTATAAACAAAATTGTATTGTGTTTTCTTTCGTTTTTCAACATTTAAATGAAAAAAAAAATTCATACCAATTTTTGGTTTTATTTTTATTATGGCCCCCACTCGACAAATTTTGATCTTTTATTTTTATTTTTATTTCGTCCCCTCGACCCAATTTTTTCTGAAAAATTCCCGTTAAACAGAAAATAAAAAAACTCTGGCCTTACAATAAATGTTTAAGTACAATGTATGCTGAAAGCAATATGAGCTGCATTTTTGAGAATTTTATTTTGCTGGTAAAATGTGTTATAATTAATTTGTATGTAATTTAAACCCTTATGATCAATAAGACCAAAATAAAGTTCATAAATGTTTCTGAAGAAATATTTCTGTACGATCGAATATACAGTATTATGTAAGATATCATTATTGTACAGGACAACAATAATGCAATTTTGCTTCAATCAAAGCTTATAATTAAAAAAGTTTTTCCATTGCAAATTTGAACAACAGAAGTTCATAAATGTTCTATTTCATGTCATTGAAACAGTTAATTACAAATTTGCAACAAAATTTTTCGATGTCAAACATGCAGTTCATATTGTTTTAATGTCTATACATGTACCTTAACTTAATAGAAATGTGAATCCTGTAGAATGTGAAAGTTCCTTTAGATATATTTTTTTACCAGATGAAGGGATTGATGTATCAGATGGCAGTGATCTGGACGGAGAGGGGAGGATCAAGCTTTTTAAAAGAGGTTTAGAAATGGAGAAGAAAGAGAAACTGAAATCAGCACTCAAGTGTTACATGGCTTGTCTGCGGGGACTTAAACCTCACTCTAACTTCCCTCTACTGCCACAGTGCCTTAGAAATGTAAGTACATGTTGTACCATGTTTTAGTATAGAAAGAAATGAATATATGTAAGAAATGATATTGGTGTGTTATTTAAAATTTCAAGTTTACTGGTTTACAGTATTACATTGTTTCCCTTTTCTGATAGATTGCAGATATATTTTACAGACAAGAAGAGTGTATCCTTTCAATTTAGTGTAGAAAAGCAATAATGTTGCCTCTTATTGTTATGAAACAAAGTGGTTTTATTTCTTTTCAAGCCATTTACCATTTAGCTACATTTTAAGATATTTGAATTTGAGAGGTTCAAATTCAAACTTACCTCTCTGTTTCTTGCACTTGCGCTTTTATGGCCCCCATAATACCGGTAAATGGTTCCCAGAGATTTCTTTTGGAATTGTCTTATCCTTAACACTGTAATCAGATGAGAAAGCTATACACTTTATTCAAGCTGAAAAGATTTACTATGAATCTGCTCTGATAGACACCACAGATATACAGAAAAAGCTAGGTAAGTGGAAAAAAACTAGTGGGTAATATTATGGGACATTTTCTGTCATAAACTAGAGTGAGAGCAGAGTATTGTAATTGTGGGGAAATTAAGTAATATTTTAAACTACCTGCATAAATAAAGGATCTCCCATGATTTGTGGTTGAAAATGACTCTTATCCAACAATTTGGGATATCATTGGAGATTCTTTTTATCCTAGTCATGTTTTATACACCACTATGAATATTTTACTGTTTTCATATATACAGGTATATGAATCCACTTTATATTACTTCATCACTCTTATGCGAAACCCATTGTGATGTCACAAATATGGGATATGAAAAAAATATTCAATGAATGATATTCACAGAATAAAGGGGTTAACTTTGGATAAAAAAGAAATATGTGTTATCATTAATATATGCATAAAAATCTTTATAAAGCTTGAGTTCAGTATGAAATTAGGTAACCGTATGTACAGTGTACATTTAAATGAGTTCTTTATTTTAAACAGAAGATGCTCAGAAAGACCAAGAACTTCCCGCTGGTGTCTCAGAGGAGACAGTTCGAGCTGATGAGTTCGAAGAACTGGCCAGAATTTGTCTCGATGAAAAGCAGTAAGGTTTTGATAATAGATAGGAATTTTGCATATAGATGAGTATGATCTTATGGTTGTTCGAAAAGTAGTGTCACTCTATTTGGTGCAATCAATTAAGTTTATTTATAAAATATAAAATGCTATGTTTTGTTTTAAATGATATGTGAAAAAATATTACAGACCACAGCTGGCTTTGGAATATGCAGGAAAGGTAAGGTACAGATGTTACTCATCCCACAGTAGTGAATTTTTTTCTAATTTGCAAATAATCTTGAAGAAAAATATTTGGAAATGTGTAGCATTTTCATGAAAGATAGACTCAGGGTTGTTCATGAAATCTTAACAATGAAGCCCACATTAGGGGGTCAAAGTTATATATGTTAATATCTCAAATTTATTTCATGGAAATCTAAATTTTGCTTTGACTGCTTTGGTTTTTAGATTAGTTATTTTATCAAACAGGCCACAAAGATTAGGCAGAGTGCGCTGGGAGATAATCACCCAATTACTATAAATAGCCTGGACTTCTTCACACAAGTGTATGCTGAGGCAGGAGCTGACCAGTATCAGGGTAGGTATAAACTGACTGATTGACAGACAAACAGACAATGTGACTGACACACTGGAAAACACTCAGACTGACAAACTGACAATGTGACAAAACAGTCGGACTGACAAACAGACAAGGGGACTGACACACTGGAAAACAGACAGACTGACACACAGACGGTGTCACTGACACACTAGAAAACAGTCGGACTGACAGATAAACAGACAAGGTGACTGACACACTGGAAAACAATCAGACTGACAGACAGTCAGACAATGTCACTGACACATTGAAAAGCACTCTGACTGACAGACAAACAGACAATGTGACTGACACACTGAAAGCACTCAGACTGACAGACAAACAGATAATGCCACTGACACACTGGAAAACACTCAGACTGACAGACAAAGAGACAAAGTGACTGATACACTGGAAAACACTCAGACTGACAAACAGACAATGTGACTGATACACTGGAAAACACTCAGACTGACAGACAAAACAGACAATGTCACTGACACTGGAGGACAGTCAGACTGACAGACAAACAGACATTGACACTGACAGACTGGAAAACACTCAGACTGACAGACAAACATACAAGTTGACTGACGCACAAGAAGACAGTCAGATTGACAGACAAACAGAGTGAGACAGTGTCACTGACACACTGGAAAACAGACAGACTGACAGGCAAACAATGTAACTGGCACACTGGATATTAACCAATCATTTCCAAATATGACAATGGACCATTTCTGATTTTTCACAGATAACCAAACAAGATAACAACATTGTCATTATCATTAAAAAAAATTTTTAGGTTGACAAAGAGATTTTTTTTTTAAAATGCCTATATGATATCTCATATGTCTGTACCAGAGACACAAAGAAAATATTTTACTGTTGTTTTATTTTCTATTTTATCAGATAGCATGAAAAAATTTGAAAATCAAGAAGATATAGACATTAATGACCCTAGTGCTCACGCAGAGGTTCCTGGGACTCCAGGGAAAGAACCCCAGTCCATCCTTAGGAGAAGAAAACCAGGTATACATACATTGTATTCCTGTTGTTTGCTTGGACAGTGGGAGGTTACAATTGAAAGATTCACTCTTTATACCCACTGCAAATAGAGTTTTGTGGGGCATTGCTCATCTCTATGTGCAATCTTGTCCAGCTATAGCTTTGTAATGTCGAGTCTTTGGAAGCTCATAGAGGGTACAGAGATTGATGTTGACCTGTGGATCTGTATTGACCTTAACCCAAGGTCATTCCTGCAAGTTAGAGAAAATTGACATTCTTGTCCAGTGTAACTTCTAAAGAAGAATTAATGAATGTTTGTACAAAGATTGTTTAGGGAGCTTACTCACAGTACCTTGAGTTTATTGATAAAATAAATGAAAACTGTATTACTTCAGTAAACCCAGATTTGAATATTTCAGGAGAAAAGGATGCAGAGAAGAGAGTTCGGTTTGAGGAGTCTGTAATCCAAAATGAGGATGGTATGTTTTATATTCAAGTTTCTATAATGACTTCCATATAAATTTTATACCAAAGTTTAAGGCCATATCATCCTATTTTCACTACATTTTTTGAAATTATTTTTTGGGAGTGAAGAAAATTTTTAAGATTCTAATTTTGCTTTTGAGAGAAAAATGCATTAAATTCTCAATATATGTTATAGAAACGCTTAAAATCGTTGCCATGAAAGAGGTTCATAGGATTTGTAGATAATTTTGATATGTATAATACATTGCATATGTGAAATTGTATTAACATGATGAGGAATAATGATACAAAAGAGGAACAATTTTTTATACTAGTTTCAAAGTAAAAAGATTTACATGTATACTGTTTATTTCAGAGGAACAGTGTGCCAAGATATTTGTGTGGATCCTATTTGCGATATGTGGGGTGGTTCTGTTAATTCTGGGGTTGTACCTCTACTGCCATCTCTCCTCGGGGAGCACCTGTACGTCCTACAAACACCAGATCAAGTACGTCTGGGACCGGGTCAAGTACTACTACTACCACTACACACAGTCCAAACTCAAGAAGTTTGTCTGAGTCAAACTCGCAAGACTTGTCCCAAGTCAAAACAAGTCAAACTCACAAGACTTTGTCACATTATATTTGTTTCTTACTGAACAAAAGTGATACTGTAGATTACCAAATTTCAGGACACATCATATTTGTGAAATAGTTAATTGGTGTTCATAAGTGAGACAAATTTTTTACAAATTCTGGTTATTGTTGTACATGTGTATAACATTCAAGTTTTGAAAAATATATACATGAATGACATTTTTAAAGCAACTTATTTGGTCTCACATAATTATCTGAAAATAATGTTTTTGTGTATAAAAAGGGATTAACAATAACAAAATTTTATTCTACTGTAATCTGGTATTAATCTTTGTATTGTGGAAAGGACTTGTATAGGCAGTGCCTGCTGTCCGATCCTGTTATGTTCAATCATAATAAAATATTGTTTAAATAAATACCGGTAAATACATGGTATTAATATCTTACTATAGAGAATTATCTCTTGCTTTTCTCAGGGCTTTGTCATGGCTGTAAGAATTCTCAATATCAAAATATGTTTAATTTTCAGCAGAATTTTTATCACTTCTAACATGACATAATATTATTGCAAAAGAGCTGAATTCAATCTGATACATGTACCAGTACATGTATATATTGCTTTGGGTTGTTTTATTGTCTATATTAAACAAGTAATTCAGCTTCTAGCTTTCAAATGTACACTGTCAAAAACAAAGTTTTCATTATACACATGTACATGTATTTGAAAGTAAACATATGATGATCTTTAAACCGGGGTACAATACACTTATCACTGTGTCATACTTGTTGAAGCAGCTGATATGTATCTTAAACTTTAACTATGTTTGGGAACTGCATGTTTAACTCCATCATTTATATTTCTACATGAAGAAGATAAAAATGTTTCATAAATTGTCATGTTGAATATAGAAGTGACTTTGTGCATTGTCATCTTAAGCCACAAAATAATATTAATTTTTCTTCTTCTTCTGGCAAGGAGTTGACCTCTGATAAGAGTGCTGATGATTCTGGCATTTGGGTTAATTATATGCCTTTATCTGCAGGGAAAAAATTGAGATGTTATGTTGAATATCTAAGAAAGCATCCATCTGTAGTTTTACAGCTACCATTCACCTTTTAAATTTTTATTATATAAAATATAAAAATGTATTTAAAATACTGTACATGTGTAGGAATTTTTTGAAAAAACATAAAATGTAAGTCTGTTTTTTCAGTGTTTAGTAATTTCAGTTATTTTTTTTTTTACATGAATTTGACAAAATGTGATAGGAGTTCTGTGATTCATGCATTTTGATAGAAGTGGAGGAAGGATGATATGCAATGTCATTTTAATTACTCTATTTATATGTTTAGATATATGTTTACATATCTACTGATATTCTACTTTACGCTTTCTAGTCGATCTCATCTGTCCAATGTGTTGTACTCTTGTTATGTGTTAATTGTTTACAGTTCTTATCAATTTTTATCACTTTAACAAGATGCTGTAGATATACATGTACCTATATTTTTCTGTAACATTGTTACACTTGGTGTAGATTTAGTTGAACTTTCAGCTCACCTTATGGGTGTCACAGTTTGTTTATATACATGTAGTTAATTCAGCTGCTGAACTGTAGTTAATTTATCTGTTGAACTGCACAAAATTTTATGGTGGTCTTTTGTATATATTTCTTAAAGTATATGATCTCAATGTTCAGGGTGGGACCAAAATTAAAAATGATTTGACATGGGCATTCATTTTCTTATTCAATACATTGGTATATGAAACACTGAAAATATTCTTTTCTCCCAAAAGAATTAAGTTTATATTTTTCTTAAATGATCACTGCATCAGACATTTTAATAAAGACATATGCCATCTTAATTGATCATGGTTCAGTGTATTTTATTGTATCTAAAGTTGTACATGGTGTTTTTTTAAAACTTGATACAATACCACTGTGGTGTAGAGTTATCCTCTTCATGCTTTTATATATATATATATATATTTTTCTTGCATTTAGTCTGTGAATCAAGTTCTAAGATATATATTCAGTTAATGTAATGTTCAGACTTGCTAACACATATAATTCAAAGGTGACCATATTTCTTATCATGCATGGATATTGTATTTACTGAATATTAACCAAAATTGCTGCACAGTTGCTTCAGAAATATTTTTCTCATATAGTTCAGTCATTAAATGTGATTTGATGAATAATAAATACAGCACAATGAAATGTGTTCCAAGTATTGCAAGAAATTTACTTTTGTGCAATTTATGACAATGGCTTGATCATTTTGAAAGTAAATTTCTGTTGATCAATACCATTAGTGATTAAGTTATCTGACAATGTATGACAGATCATGGGAAAATAAGTATATTGCATGTTATTACAATGGCATTGTCTCAAAATAATAAGCTATACACTGATTTTCAGAATATCTATCATTTCTGAAAGAGTTGGAAAAAGGCTAAGTGCATTTGAATTGACTTGTTGCAGTTTTGTTTAAATGATTTTTTTTTTAAATTGTCTTCTTTCAATGTTACAACTAATCCAATGGCTATTTTATAGAGATTTATTTTATACATCAAATTCTTTCATTAAAATATTACAAGCTTAAATTCAGTTTTGTTTATATTTGTACAATTAATATTATTCAAAGACAGAAATGAGGTCAAAATGAACTAATATTGCTTTTGGTAATACAGATTATTAACTCCACTCATTTATAGAAGCAAAGCTCTTCCAGTTTGCTTTTAGAATTATGAAAGTGTGTTTTTGTGAGTTAAAAGGTTAAGGTCACAACATTAAAATATTTTTAAAAAAAAAAAGTATTTTAAAGTAGTTGTCAATATTATTGCCTCTGAAACTGAGGACTCGGGGGCATATAGTTTTTGGTCTACATGTATTTGTCCACAGAGACATTGACTTTGGCCAACTTTTGAACATTTGGTGCTAGGGCCTTTATATTCCTTGTTTATACAAGATATACCTTTCTTTACTTACCTACTGTAGAATCCTTAATTTATGCACATATTTACCGCGGTAATATAAAATAGCTCTTAGATGTCAAATTGCAAGCAATAATTTGTGAGTAATGGTTTATCTAGAGAGCGTCACTATATATAGAATTAACAGGAGGCCCATGGGCCTTATAGGTCACCTGAGTTTCATGTAACAACTTTCCAAGAATTGAATTTGATTCGTGTTTAAAACCGAGGCCATGAAATTCACAATTTTGAAAGAGGCACCATTGCTTATCGTAACTATACACTTAGCATGCTTACTTTGGTTACTTAATACCCAGATATAGTTACTTAATACCCAGATATAGATCAGAGAACAAAGAGAAAATGCATTTCCACTTCATTACCAGTTGTGCACTCCATCACACAAGAACCACTGACCCTGGGACCATTTTTTTTTAATATTTCAAAATTTTGGAAATTTTATCATAAATTTTATTTCATCATAAATGGTTTATTAATACCAAAGTCCAGATTTCAAAGAATAATTTTTTTTTTCAGACTATGTACCCCCCCCCCGTCCAAGTACCCCTGACCCAGGGGCCCTGAAATTAGCCATTTTGGAAGAGGCAGCTTTTTTCATCATATATATATACTTTGATCATAAATACATACTTAGATAAGTAAATTAACAAAATGTCAACAGAATGTTACCAAAGGAATGTTAAGTAAACTTGCCAGAATGTTAAGTATATTAACAGAATGTAAACTAACAGAATGTGAACTAGTCAGAATGTTAAGTAAACTTGGCATAATGTAAACCATAAACTAGGCAGTGTTAAGTAAACTAGCCAAAGCATTAAGTAAACTAGCCAGAATGTTAAGTAAACTAACAGAACATAAACTAGTCAGAATGCTAAGTAAACTTGGCAGAATGTAAACTAATGTAAACAACGCTGAGTGTTAAGTAAACTAGGCACAGTGTTGAGTACACTAGCAAGAATTTTAAGTAAACGAGGCAGAATGTAAACTAACAAAACGTAAAAAGGCAGAGTGTTGAGTAAACATTGTTAAGAAAACTAGGCAGAGCGTTAAGTAAATTAGCCAAAATGTTTAGTTAACTAGCCAAAATGTGAAGTAAATTAACAGAACATAAACTTATAGAAAGTAAACTAGCCAGAGTGTTAAGTAAACGTACAGAATGTAAACTAGCCAGTGTTAAGTAAACTTGTTAGAATGTAAAGTAAACAACATAACGTAAACTAACAGATGTAAATTAACAGACCATAAACTATCCAGGAGGAGAGAGGAAGACTATCAAAGAAATAATGCACTAGCTTTCACAATATGATCAATATAGCCCCGCCCTAGTTTGACTGCTTGATGTCCAGGAGTGGACATTTTTAAAAATTGCATTAATTTTGGTGGTTTAAGCCCCATTCCTCAGGCCCCAGGGGGCAGGGACCATGAAATTAAAGAAATTTGTTCCCCTTCACCCATAGATGCTGTATATGAAATTTGGTTGAAATAGGTTCAGTGGTTCCAGAGAGAAAGCTAAAAATTTTCAAAATTAGGAAAGACATAAAACAACGGATGAAAACAGATAGAATAGGTCACCTGATTGACTCAGGTAGCCTAAAAAGTGAATATAATTTTATTTTCAGGAAGGTTTTTCTTACAAAAATTACAATTATTGATTCCTTGTGTTTATTAAGGAATTAACCTTTAATTAATTAAGAGATATTGAGAATTTCTTCAAAATACATGTACATGTATTAATTGTATTTACAAGCATTATAGTTTCCAAAAATGTTTTCTAGAGCAAATAAAGTTGGTTAAAACAAGATTTTGATTTTCATAACATTTAATACAGATGTTTTAATTTCATACCTTTCCAAATTTAAAAATCTGACCAGAAATTACAGAGTTTGTTAAGAAATACCAAAATACCCAACACTGGTAAACATGTAGTACATGTACTTTATTCACTGATAACGACAACATGTCATGAAGATGAATATATCAATTTAACAATGTGATACGTAAAAATATGTCAAAAGATTTTTTTCCTAAGAGATGCATAAAATAAAAATTAAACAATATCTTACATGACACCAAATAAACGAGATCACCATTTT
>NW_026940043.1:0-9710 GCF_032062105.1 Saccostrea cuccullata
GTGCACGTACACGCACGTGTATGCATGTGCATGATGACTATACCATCTTGTAGAAGTCCATTATATCTATCTATGTTCCAAATCCCATCCTGTTTGGTTGAAAACCAAGGGAGTTATAGCTATTTAAAGCATAAGCCAATCAGATTGCAGCGCATGTGCATGCACGCGTTTTCATGATAATTGCTATACATCTTATTGTAGGATATCCTAATACATGCCTATGTTTAAAATTTCAAAGGATTTCATCAAAAAACAAGAAAGATATTGAGACTTTAGTTTCAGCCAATCAGAGCGAAGCGCACGTGCATGCGCGTGAGATCTTACTTTTTTGACCATGTCATTTTGTTTATGCTTCTAATATATACTTATAATATGAGTTTCAAAGCATTTCATCAATAATTTAAATAGTTACGTCTGTATCAATTATATTGGACATTTCTCGTGTTGCACGTGCGAGCTCTTGCAAGCACATGTGCATGCACATGCTTTCATGATAAATCTTATAATACAGGCTGTAGATCTCCCTAATATATGACTATGTTCAAAATTTCAAATGATTTTATCAAAAAACAAAAAAGATATTGAGACTTTAGTTTCAGCCAATCAGAGCGAAGCGCACGTGCATGCGCGTGCGATCTTGCTATTTTGACTATGTCATCTTGTGCTTACTACTAATTTATCCTTACATTATAAGTTTCAAAACATTTCGTCACAAAATAGAAAAGTTACGGTTATATCCATTTTATATTGGTCATTTTAAGTTTTGCACGTGCGCGCTCTTGCAAGCACGTGCGCGCTCTTGCAAGCACGTGCGCGCAAAATGACCTTGATTCCGCAAATCTACATAACATGCCTACTTACCCTAAAAAGGTTTCACCTAAGTCGGATGTGTAGTTTACAAGATCACTCGCGGACAAAATTTTCCCAGGAAGAAAAATAAGAATAAGACTAGATACGATCTCGTTGCGAGCAACGAGTGGGTCTTCCGTCCAATTCTTGAAGAGATGAGATGAGATTTTGATTGAGATTTTCATTCTAAATTAATGATAAAGATTGTGAAGAAGAACTGTTTGCCTCCATAATCTGTAAAAAGACATTGAACATTAAGGACTTAAAAATTCGACTTTTGGCCCCTCGCAGCCCCTAATATTAGGGATCAGCCTTTTTTCTGCATATCATCTTAAAGCTCTCAGGATTTTCATCAATTTTTGTTCAACAACTTTTCAGAGATTCTTTTTCGTAATCGAGTTATTTGCAAAAGAAATATTTAAGGGCCAACCCTTCAACTCCCTAATGGTGACGTTTAGCGAAAAATAAAAGATTGCATATTGTTTAGAACATTCTTTTGAACATCTTTTGTTCAATAATACTTATCAAAATATTTCTCTCTTTCGAGATATAAAGCGTCAAAGACTTAGCATTCTGGCCCCTTGTGGCCCCTAATTATGAACCATACGACATAAAAATCATAATATATAGTTGTAAATGGTTGAGATACACATCTTTACTTCCGTAATGTATTACAAAATATTAACTGATAAAGAGTTATCGATTAAAGACTTTTGGTCCCTTTTGGCCCCTAATTTGAGTTCACAGCCCCTTTTTCTTGATTTCACCTTAAACCTCTTATGATTTTGAACACTTTTTGTTCAACAACTATTCAGAGATTCTTTTTCGTTTTCGAGTTATTTGCAAAAGAAATATTTAGGGGCCAACCCTTCAACTCCCTAATGGGGACGTTTAGAGAAAAATGAAAGGTTGCATATTGTTCAAAACATGATTTTGAACATCTTTTGTTCAATATTACTTATCAAAATATTTCTCTCTTTCGAGATATAAAGCGTCAAAGATCTTGCATTCTGGCCCCTGGTGGCCCCTAATTATGAACCATACGACATAAAAATCATAATATATAGTTGTAGATCGTCGAGATAAACATCTTTGCTTCAGTGATGTGTTACAAAATATTAACAAATAAAGAGTTACCGATTGAAGACTTTTGGCCCCTCTTGGCCCCTAATTTGAGTGCCCAGCCCCTTTTTTTTGATTTCACCTTAAACCTCTTATGATTTTGAACACTTTTTGTTCAACAACTATTCACAGATTCTGTTTCGTTTTATAGTTATTTGCAAAAGAAATATTTAGGGGCCAACCCTTCAACTCCTTAAAGGGGACGATAAGCGAAAAATGAAAGGTTGCATATTGTTCAGAATATTATTTTAAACATCTTTTGTTCAATATTGCTTATCAAAATATTTCTCACTTTCGAGATATAAAACGTCAAAGACTTAGCATTCTGGCCCCTTATGGCCCCTAATTATGTACCATACGACATAAAAATCATAATATATAATTGTAGATTGTTGAGGTACACATTTTTGCTTCAGTAATATATTACAAAATATTAACTAATAAAGAGTTACCGATTGAAGACTTTTGGCCCCTCTTGGCCCCTAATTTGAGTGTCAAGCCCCTTTTTCTTGATTTCACCTTAAACCTCTTATGATTTTGAACACTTTTTGTTCAACAACTATTCAGAGATTCTTTTTCGTTTTCGAGTTATTTGCAAAAGAAATATTTAGGGGCCAACCCTTCAACTCCCTAATGGGGACGTTTAGAGAAAAATGAAAGGTTGCATATTGTTCAGAACATGATTTTGAACATCTTTTGTTCAATATTACTTATCAAAATATTTCTCTCTTTCGAGATATAAAGCGTCAAAGATTTAGCATTCTGGCCCCTTGTGGCCCCTAATTATGAACCATACGACCTAAAAATCATAATATATAGTTGTAAATGGTTGAGATAAACATCTTAACTTCAGTAATGTATTACAAAATATTAACTGATAAAGAGATACCGATTAAAGACTTTTGGCCCCTTTCGACCCCTAACTTGAGTTCACAGCCCCTTTTTCTTGATTTCGTCTTAAAGATCTTATAATTTTGAACACTTTTTGTTCAACAACTATTCAGAGATTCTTTTTCGTTTTCGAGTTATTTGCAAAAGAAATATTTAGGGGCCAACCCTTCAACTCCCTAATGGGGACGTTTAGCGAAAAATGAAAGGTTGCATATTGTTTAGAACATGATTTTGAACATCTTTTGTTCAATATTACTTATCAAAATATTTCTCTCTTTCGAGATTTAAAGCGTCAAAGATTTAGCATTCTGGCCCCTTGTGGCCCCTAATTATGAACCATACGACATAAAAATCATTATATATAGTTGTAGATCGTCGAGATAAACATCTTTGCTTCAGTAATGTATTACAAAATATTAACAAATAAAGAGTTACCGATTGAAGACTTTTGGCCCCTCTTGGCCCCTAATTTGAGTGCCCAGCCCCTTTTTCTTGATTTCACCTTAAACCTCTTATGATTTTGAACACTTTTTGTTCAACAACTATTCACAGATTCTGTTTCGTTTTATAGTTATTTGCAAAAGAAATATTTAGGGGCCAACCCTTCAACTCCTTAATGGGGATGATAAGCGAAAAATGAAAGGTTGCATATTGTTCAGAATATTATTTTAAACATCTTTTGTTCAATATTGCTTATCAAAATATTTCTCACTTTCGAGATATAAAACGTCAAAGACTTAGCATTCTGGCCCCTTATGGCCCCTAATTATGTACAATACGACATAAAAATCATAATATATAGTTGTAGATCGTCGAGATAAACATCTTTGCTTCAGTAATGTATTACAAAATATTAACAAATAAAGAGTTACCGATTGAAGACTTTTGGCCTCTCTTGGCCCCTAATTTGAGTGTCCAGCCCCTTTTTTTTGATTTCACCTTAAACCTCTTATGATTTTGAACACTTTTTGTTCAACAACTATTCACAGATTCTGCTTCGTTTTATAGTTATTTGCAAAAGAAATATTTAGGGGCCAACCCTTCAACTCCTTAATGGGGACGATAAGCGAAAAATGAAAGGTTGCATATTGTTCAGAATATCATTTTGAACATCTTTTGTTCAATATTGCTTATCAAAATATTTCTCACCTTCGAGATATAAAGAGTAAAAAATTTTGCATTCTGGCCCCTTGTGGCCCCTAATTATGAACCATACAACAACAAAATTATAATATGTAGTTGTAGATTGTTGAGGTAAACATTTTTGCTTCAGTAATGTATTACAAAATATTGACTGTTAAAGAGTTATCGAAAAAAGACTTTTGGCCCCTCTTGGCCCCTAATGTGATGAGTCAGCACTTTTTTCTTGATATCATATTAAAGATCTCGTCATTCTGCACGAATATCGCTCAGTATGTTTTAACAAAATATTTATACTTTAAAAGATATGATATAAAATATCTCGAAAATTCACTCATAATTCGTGTCCTAGATTTCGACCCCTACCGAGCTTCCATACTGGGCACTTCCGGAAAATATCCTGACCCAGGTGCACAATGGCAACATGTCCTCTATCTATGGTAAAAATTTCAGCGCTCTAGCTTAAACCGTTTTTGAGTTCTGCTCCAGACAAGAAAGCCCTCTAAATTTCGATTAAAGGGCGATAACTTCCGACCGGAAGTGAATTTCAAAAAAATGAGAAAAACGAATCAGGTTTAGGTGAAGACACATCTTTCCTGAAAATTTCAAGTAAATCGATCGAGTCATCTCCGAGAAATCTTCTGCACAAAAATTGTAAGAAAAAAAGGGAAGAATAATAAAAGTGAAAAAGAAACAATAGAATAATAGAAGGGTCTTCCGCTGAAGACGGAAGACCCTAAATAATAATAACTAGTGCTGATTGTAACGGGAACCGTTACAGATGTTCCCCAAACGCTCCTCAACTTCCTTTTGGTGCCTCATTCCCTCTAAGCTTCATTTCATAAGGCAAACTCTATGCATCTTAGACATTAACAACGTTTTTCTTAAGTATACCAAGTATATCGCAAATTTTCGCTTTGCACGTGAGCGCATGTGCAAACATATGCAAAATGACCATATCATTTTACCTACACTATCAATATACTTTAATGTACCTAATATTAAGACATTTAATCAAAATGTATTCAAAAATACGCTAAATCAAGTGTATTTTTAATTTTACTCATTGCACGTGCACGCATGTGCATGATGACCAAACCTTCCTGTAGGAGTCCATTATGTCTGTCTATGGTCTAAATCCCATCCTAATTGGTTGGAAAACAAGGGAGTTATAGCCATTTTAAGTTTAAGCCAATCAGATTGCAGCGCATGTGCATGCGCGTGCTTTCATGAAATTTTTTCCATATTGTATTGTAGGATATCCTTATTCATGACAATGTTCAAAATTTCAAAGCATTTAGTCGAAAAACAAAAGAGATATTGATAATTTTGTTTCAGCCAATCAGAGCAAAGCGCATGTGCATGTGCGTGCGGTCTTGCTATTTTGACCCTGTCCTCTCGTCTAAGCTTCTAATATATCCCTATATTATTAGTTTCAAAGCATTTCATCAAAAATTTAAATAGTTACGTCTATATCAATTATATTGGAAGTTTCTCGTGTTGCACGTGCGCGCTCTTGCAAGCACACGTGCATGCGCATTCTTTAATGATAATTCTTTTATATCAGACTTTAGATCTCCCTAATGTATAACTATGTTTAAAATTTCAAAGGATTTCGTCAAAAAACAAGAAAGATATTGAGACTTTAGTTTCAGCAAATCAGAGCGAAGCGCACGTGCATGCGCGTGAGATCTTGCTATTTTCATCATGTCATCATGTGCATAATACTATTATATATTTGTATTAAGAGTTTCAAAGCATATAATCAAAAAATAGAAAAGTTACGGCCATATCTATAATATTGGTCATTTTACGTGTTGCGCGTGCGCGCTCTTGCAAGCACGTGCGCGCAAAATGACCTTGATTCCGCAAATCTACATAACATGTCTACTAACCCTAAAAAGGTTTTACCTACTTCGGGTGAATAGTTTACAAGATCACTCGCGGACAAAAAAGTACCCAGGAAGAAGAAGAAAAATAATAATAAGAAACAGAGTAAAAACAATATGTTCCCAAACTTCGTTTGGGGAACATAATAAGAAACAGAGTAAAAACAATATGTTCCCCAACTTCGTTTGGGGAACATAATTAACCAGAATACAATTTTTTATGTGTACATCTATACGTTTAACACGCACACGGAGAAAGCCTGTTCAGTTTGACATTTAGGCATTTGATTTTTTAGGCGGGGGGGGGGGGGGGGGGGGATGCAAAAATTATTGACATGACCGTTATTTAAATAATCTTGGAAGACAGACATTTCTGCCGAATTAAATTTTGAGATTTTTTTTTAAAAATGTTTCACTCCGACCACACAGTATGTGCATTTTGAGGAACGTAACTGTTTGAGAGGAACGTAACTGTTTTATAATTATGCTGTTACAGGAAGTCTTTTGAGATTTCAGTATCCCTGCCTGACAGTCTAGCTACATGTATGTTTGATTTTTTTTATATAAATATAATTTCTGTAGGAGTATTTGGGAGATAATTTTAAAAGCAAGGGTAGGAATACTTGAAACCTGGTTGAATACGGATAATTTTTATTTACTCTTTTGTATATTGAACTCCCTCTCTCTCAGTCTCTCTCTGTAACCATCCAGTAGCACAATAATAGGTATCAAATCCTACGCACTTTGTGCTGTACCATTTATCAAACATTAGGACAGATCAAGGATTTTTTTTCAGGCGGGATGTCGAAGCTTCATAAATTGAATAATAATTTTACTTTGGACAAGATATTAACCTAAACGCACAATTTGAAAGAGACACAAGAGGGATTGTGAGCAATGAGCTCACTAAATGATACCCCGCTTCCCATATGATTATAATGGCAAAGTATATATATACATATTTATATTGCTGTTGTCGGTAAACCCAAACTATGTGTCAGATCAAAAAGTAAAATAGGAGTTGCAAAACGGTAATATGTAATATATTGTATGTTTATTGAGATTCTGTGAATGTTTAATTAAATTTCACTTAGTTGTATAAGAGGATTTGCGGATAAGAGATGGGTACCCCAAAGCATAACAGACATCTACGGACGGACGGACGTACAGACGGACGGACATAACGATTACTATATACGTGTAATGTGAAATATACATCCCAGGAATGGGTACATTGGGAACTCTCTCAAATACCTTCTCAAACGTGTCGAACCTGGACCTGGACAACAGACAAGAAAATTTTTAAAAAGCTAATTTTAGGTAGAATGTGGAATTCTCAAGGGGAGTTTGCTCTCTCTTCCTATATGCTTTGGCTAATAATCATTAATTATTGATGTCAAAAAATTTAATTCACATTAAATTCTATTTTCATTATCACTGTACCACAGAATCAAACTCGTTTATTATACCCCACGCAACAAGTTGCGTGCGGTATAATGTTTTCGACCCGTCTGTCAGTCAGTCAGTCACTCCTGTTTTGTTTTGTTTTGTCAGCGCAACTCCTCATACACCAATGCATAGAATTTTGTTAAACTTTGCAGATATTTATAGGAGACTATGTGTAGATTTGCACATCACCAGGAAATTCCGAATCCTTTAATTTTTCGGGAATTTCCCACTTTTACATTTAGATTTCATAGGCGTCGGAACCGGGGGGGGGGCTAAGGGGGGCGGCTAAGGGGGGCTTAGCCCCCCCCCCACTTTTTTCCAAATATGTGACTTAGCATAGACATTGAACAATGCTTCGTAGGTTTAGCCCCCCCCCCCACTTCCCACAGACACGTCGCAGTATAGGTTAAAAATGGGGAAAGTAGTGGTGGTGTTTGGAAAAGAAAATTTTGTCGCTAAAGTTCGAACCTAAACCCCCCTCCTCCCCCACGAAATAGGATTTTCGTGTTTGGTGTTTGGAAAAGAAAATTTTGTCGCTAAAGTTCGAACCTAAACCCCCCTCCTCCCCCACGAAATAGGATTTTCGTGTTTGGGAAATGGACATTTCCTTTTTTTTTTTTCTTTGTTTTTTTTTTTTTTTTTTGCTTGTCAGGTTTTTTTTTGAAGGTACAAAATTTTTTTATACTTAGCCCCCCCCACTTTCAATTTGCTTCCGACGCCAATGGATTTTGGCCATATCTTGAATATAGAGATGAGCAGTTTGTCAGCGCAACTTCTCATAAACCGCTGCACACAATTTCGTCAAACTTTGCAGATATTTAGGACACAATGTGTGTGCATATTACAAGGAAATTACGATTCCTTTATTTTTTCTGGGAATTTCAGCACTTCGACTTTTGTGGGAGCGTGGGGTATGTGAATTTGCTCTAACTTTAAATCAAATTATGTAAGGTACGTCTAATAAAGCCAATACACAGTATTTATTTGATAATATTTGATCATAAAGAAAACCGATCTGTTTCAGACGTTTTTCATAAATTATTTTTATGAGAGTGTTATGCATGTTTTATTACCCCCCCCCTCCTGTCACAGGAAAATATCTTCATATCTTCAAAAGGTGAATCATTCGTAATAATGCATGCTTTATTATAAATTTGATGAAGTTAAACCATGTTTTCAAAAATACTATTTACAACATTTACAGACAAGAGAAATGTTTATTCTTGAAAAAAAATTGTTTGCGTTTTCTTCAGTCAACCCCACGGAGCTTTCAACCTTTGAAATTTTCCCTGACCAAATAAAATGATCGGCATGGGCCACGTGTGTCCAAGCAGTTTTTACTGTTGAGTTAGCAATGGATTACATGATTTCTGAGATGCATTTTTCAATAAAAGTAAAGTAGGATAATTCTTTCGACATGTGCACATCCCTGTAAAGATAGCAGTATTCAGGTAAATGTTTTTATCACTGCGTTTGACGCGTTTTCTCGACTGACCTGCATGGATTTTTACTGTACTTGAAAATGTATTACGTGTTAGTGTATTTTCTATATTGCAGCAAATGCATTAAAAAATAATTTAATTCTCGGTATAGTTCTAGTTTTTGTTGAATTTTTACTTTTCAAACATGTATTGGTCAGTTTATGGACTTCTAAAAACTATGCTATCGGAGATGTGCACATGTCGACAGCCAGGCTACAAAATCACTCAAGTGAAACAATTGTAAAAGGCTATATATAGCAGGTACAGGTGGCCAAAAATTTTCGATTAAATATGGCGGTATTGAAGAAATATGGCGGACAAAGGCGTACAGGAATGTAGTAAGTCGTACAAAGATGAAAAATGATGCCTGCCTTTTTAAGAGTTCATGTCAGCTTTAATAATCATGAAGAAAAGAAAAACATCACTGGTGAACAAATATTCACATTTTGTACTGACACATATTATTGTGTTAAAATTAGAAAAATTGTACTGGTATGAGCAATAAGTACAGCTTATTGTGTGTGATTCCTTGACATTTTTGGATGAAGACTCTTTTTACATTTATCTTCTTTTACTATTAATTTTCTTTTATCAAGAATATGACTGTCTAGTGTCTATGTGTAAAAATTAATTTCATTCAGTAAAACTATATTTGGAATTTTATTAAAAATTTCCTGATTATGCTAAACAAAGCACCATTGGTCTATCCCTGCATCCGTATACCCAACAGAAAGGCAGTAATTAACCTGAGTCTATGAGAAATTAAGGCAATCCAAAATATTGTCGAGTCATTTTTCAGCCTCTGAGCAATTACCGGTAAAAGGGATTCCAGGACTCTAGGTCATATTTTATAAAATATTAGGTATACTCTTAATCAGTTAGCCTCTTG
>NW_026940044.1:0-9697 GCF_032062105.1 Saccostrea cuccullata
TTTTTTTTTGGGTTTTTCGTCTGTTTCAATGGTCTGCGGTCGGCACATTTTTTTTTTAAACGTGTTAGTCCTAGTTTTGTTCTGCCCAGGGAGTGTCAGGTCTCTTGGCCTCGTCGATCGTCTGACGGCTCTGGTCTGTGTCTAGCCTCTATTCAAGTCCTCTGTCCGAAAATCTAGCGGGATTGTGCACTAATCCTCGTCTAGGGGGGTGACTTAGAGAACTGTTAAAGGCTATTTCCATTCTTCTGAATCTGACCCATTTCTCCACCATTTATTATAAAAAAAATAAAAGGAAAATTTTCTTCTTTGTATAAGTAGATTTACTCCTTCACTGGAGGTCGTGGTGGTGCCGGGATGGATCAATTTGGCTATTCTCTTTTATTAAATAATTCCTTTTGAATTTGTGTACCAGAGCGGCGGCCATGGTTGGGGAGTGGAGATGTTACCCAACCTGTATAAAATGTAACCAAGACAGTCAAGATTCAGCTTTCCACTGAAGTCCTGTCTATCCCGGCCAGTCACTTTATACTAGGTGTATCTTTGTAGATCTACATACCCATATTTGTAACTCCTTCAAAATTTGCAATATTTACTTTAAATTTTAATTTGAATTTTAATTACTATTATTCTGATCTTGAGTACTTTTTAATTTTCTAATGCACTTTTAAAATAATTTCCAAACTTTTGCATAATCTTTAAATATTATTTGTTGTAGCTAATTTATTCAAATATCTGACCTCTGGTCACTTCAATACTATTGGTTCCTTCTTCACCCTAACCAAATACATCTTTTCATAAACAAGTAAGTAGCAGCTACATTCCCATGATCTATTTCTTGGGACCGTCCGATTTAGAAGTTTAATTCCTATTGATCAGCCTCTTTAATTACTTTTATCTGTAGAGCTCGCGTTCGTTATCTTTTGACAGACTAAAACTGCAAACTCATAAAATTTGTTTCATTCTTATATTTACTGCAATTTTTATTACGATAGTGTGATAAATTGGGTAGAATATTTTCATTGATTATATTTTATAATTTTGATTTCTTTTATTAATTTAGACTTTATAATTAGCTTTAAAAAATAAATTTTAAATTTGAACGTATACGGCCAAAATCGTTGTTAAAATCATCTGGATCATTGTCTTATATTACATTATATTTGTAACATCAAGACTTAAAATATTAATTGTGCATACATGCAGGTCACACGCGTAAAGACATTTCTAACGTTATCAGACGATAAACAAGGGAAAACAGAATATTGCATTAAAAAGATACATTTTAATATCATGCTTATTATTTATTCATTTGCTTTTTGTCTACGCGAACATCGTAGCTTACCAAAAATCTTTATCCTCGTTTACTCCGATTCATTTGAGAAAATAACATTTATAGTATTGAATTTTGACAAAATTAATCATAAAATTCGATAAATTATTTTTTTAAGAAATAGGCCAGTTGATCGATCAAATTTCATTTCCGCAAAATAGAGTTACTGTTTTAAAAATTTTAAGAATTACTCTCTGCTTTACCATGATATAATTATTTTATTTATTTAATTAATTATTTATTAAATTTCCTCTTACGCTTTAATTTTTCTTATATTGATGAAAAAGAAAGGGATAAATCTTTATTGTCTCTTTTTCGGTTGAATTAATCTTATTTTTATTAACAAAACGAAAAAGAAACTCGGAATAGCTCGGTCGAACCCTTTACATAGTAAAGATAAAATGCGAGGGTTTCCGAATTTACACGATAAACGCAAAACACGATACACGATAGAACCTGATAAACGATCTACACGATAAACGCAAAACACGATAAACGGAAAACACGATAGAAAACGCAAAACCTGATAAACGGAAAACACGATACGATAGGATACGATAGGATACACGCACGATACGATAGGATACACGCACGATACGATAGGATACACGCACGATAGAACACGATAGAATTGTAAAGAATAACGATGCGGGTACTGTACAGGTGAAAACCCCCCTAACATCCTATGTGGTCTGGTATTGTACGTTTTTACCAAGTCTTGTAAAATATTAGTATATTCATAGGTTCTATTTTTTAAAAAATAACGATACATCATATTCTTCATTGTGCGTATGACTCTTTCTGCATAGTTGGCCTTGGTTTCATTCTGTGTGTACATGATATTTACATTTTCTTTTTTTTAAAATGCCTTAAGCCAGCGGTTTTTAAATTCAGTACCCTTATCTGTACGTAGGGTATTCGGCTTTCTCCCCTTCTGGAAAATGATTTTAAATCCATTGATGATATTTTGATGTTGTTTACTTTTTAAGGGTAGTATAAACAAATATCGGCTAAATATATCGATTATAACCAACAAAAATTTATAACCATTGTTGTAGCTGGAAATGTTGCTAACGTCGGCTAGATCTGCATCCCACATGGAGTCGATCGTAATCACGACAACTCTTGAGCGTGGAAATGTTTGACGGGTGGGTTTGAGTAGACTGTAGGCGTCTTCGTTGTTTAGAAATTACTTAATTTCTGCTCTACTGATTTTGTATTTTCCATTTTCTTTGACTGCTTGATATAATTTTTCAGGACCCGAGAATGCCCCTTGATTACCAGGGGTGTAATACAGTTGTCGTAAATAATCCTCATAGTTTGACATTCTGAGTTAAAATGATTTAGATACCCTCTAAGAGATGTATATAAAGAAAAACAAGAAAGCGATACGTTTTTCATATGTGGTATAATTAATTCATATAATTTATTATGACAATGTTGTATATTTATATCATTCATTCAACATAGCTTTTGTTTACAGGTTTACATGTTAAGATTGTGTCTTTAAGAAATATTATATGACAAAAAAGAATTCTTATTTATTCATAGTTTACATTGATAGTCAGTGAGTTTTGGGATTCACTTGGCTCAGTTTCCATTGGCTCTTGTTGTGCTTCATAACCGAAGGGGAACATTCTGGACAACCAAGTACCCCCAACTGACTTTGATAGGATTCGCTCAACATACATATTTGAGCGTCATTCAGTTCAGGCACATTTTCACGTAATTCATACACTGCAGATCTAAGTCTATCAAATTTTACTCTGTTCAATGTGATCCCTTTCTTTGTTGGAATTGGTTCATTTGCATCATCTGGTTTCCAGTAGTGTCTAATGTCTACCGTTGGGAAATCGGGGGATAGGGAAACTTAGACACCACCGCCAATGTGCCACTTCTGATCTCACTTCCTGGCTCCTATGGCTCTGTAGATATTCTTCAATCTCATCCAGGAGACATTCAAATTTCAGCCAACGGGGTAAGGGGGTAGACAACCCCTCTCTTTGTTGGGAATTGAAATCCGTTAGATTCAGAAAAGTGACGGATGTGTACCATGATTTTCACTGGTAAGGCAGGGCTGTGAGATACAGTTTACTAAAATTGTTGAAATTGATTTTGCATCGTGTTTCCTGAGACTGTTGAGGTTGAACATTGGAGCTGCATGATTCAACGTTTTTCTGTCTTTCTCTCTGCGGTGTTGACGAGAAAAGATCGAGTCATGGATAACTTTTTTTGGTAGTCAGAGGGCTCGGTGTCTTCCTTATTCAACATCTTGGCTAAGTTATGTTGACTAGCTTTTAAAAGGGCTCTCTTTAGCCCATGGAAGGCTTTGGGTCCTCTTCTCAAAATGATGCTGAGTAATTTCCTGTTACGACTGTAGGTAGTTTTTTCAAACTGTATTTCTTGTTGCATTTCGTCTGTAATAATGTGGTCTTTCTTGAGATATCCAGCTACAGGAATGGCCTTCATTTCCTTCACCAGTGTGGAGTAATTGGATTTAATGAGATTTTGCTGGTATTCTTCCATGTTTTGTTTGGATTCGTCTAACTTTCTCTGAGACTGGTAAAAATTTGTGAGTGTGGTCAGATTTTTCCACGTATTTATACACATAAATTGTTTTTTAAACACGTGACTATGATGATCACGTTGTGACTGTGACTGTCAGTTTGTTCACGTTCTTTTAAACGTGATCAGTGATAAGTGACTGTGACCTCTTTGTTGACCTTTTGGGTGTGACCTTTAGTGACTGTAGGTTGTGACTGTGACTGGCACGTGTGCAGACCCAAAGATAAGGTTGATATATTTTAAAACACGTGACTGTGGCTCTCGGGTGTATACAAATTTTAAAAAAAAAGGTGACTATGTTGATCAGGTTGTTTAATGCAAGAGGGGTTGCTATAATGTTTAATAATAATTTTGAATTTGAAATACACAGTATAAAACGGGATAATAGTGGGAATATGCTGGCATTAGACATTACAATTGAAGATAATAGAACTACTATCATAAACATATATGGTCCTAATTCTGATAATCCAGAATTTTATGATATAGTTAGAGAAACTTTTCTTGAATTTGATAATGAATATCTGTTACTTTGTGGGATATAGTTAGAGAAACTTTTCTTGAATTTGATAATGAATATCTGTTACTTTGTGGTGACTTTAATCTTGCTTTAAACCCTTCTTTAGATACTTTCAATTATCGTAGTGTCAGTAACCCAAAAGCACGTGAGAAACTATTAGAGATTATGGAAGATATTCAGTTAATTGACTACTATAGAATTTTAAACCCAACAAAAAAATATATACCTGGTTGAAAAAAAATCCATTAAAACAAGGTCGCCTTGACTATATTCTTATTTCAGAAAGTCTTTCAAATTTGGTTGAAAACTTTGCTATTAAACCCGGGTTACAGGTCTACCATTTTAGTTATAATGGAATTAAAATTTAATTCTTTTGAAAGAGGGCAGGTTATGGAAATTCAAAAACAGCTTATTAACAGATAAAACATATGTTGGAAAAGTAAAAGAAACTATAGAAAAGGTAGTTGCCCAATATTTACATGTTCCAAATAATGACGGTAATCAATGTAATGTTCAAATTGACACAGTCTGTTTTTTGAAGTTCTTTTGATGGAAATTGAGGGGTTATATTTCTTATTCATCTTTCAGAAAAAAAGAAAGACAAAATTCAGAAAAATTATTACTAGAGGAAATTGAACATTTAGAAACAATGACAGAAATTAATTTTGAACTTTTAGAAAAAAAAAAGCTGAGTCTTGAAAATTTGAAAAAAGAAAAATTGCAGGGGCATATCATAAGATCACGAGCTCGATGGATTGAAGAAGGGGAAAAACCACAAAGTTTTTTTTAATTTAAAGCCAGGAATTTTTTAAATAAAACTATTAAAAAGGTAGAAGTAGAGAGTGAGGGAAATATATAATCAGGCAGAATCTTAAATCATGTGAAATTATTCTATAAGAATTTATATACAAGTTCAGTTTCTGAGCTCTTAGATATTAATTTAGAAGAAATTATTCAAGGACAAGATGTCCCAAAGTTAGATAAGCATACATCTGAGAAACTTGAGTGTGATATTAATAAAAAGGAAGTAGCAGAAGTGCTTAAAAATATGAAAAATAACAAATCTCCAGGTAGTGATGGTTACACGGTTGAATTTTTTAAATTCTTTTGGAATGATTTAAAGGTTTATTTACTTAAGGCAATTAAATGTATTTTTATAAATAACGAGCCCCCAAATATCACAAAGATTAGGTATAATTTCATGTTTTCCCAAAAAGGTGATAAACCTAGACAGTTTCAAAAAAATTGGCGCCCAATAACACTTCTAAATGTTTTATATAAAATAATATCAGGATGTCTCGCACAAAGAATTAAAACAACATTAGATTATTTAATATCAGATACTCAATCAGGATTTATGAAAGGGAGGTATATAGGTGAAAATACAAGATTCATGTATGACTTAATCCATACACAGTTAAAAAACATAGGTCATTAGTTTTGATTGACTTCGAAAAAGCCTTTGATTCAATTTCATGGACATTTACATATAAAGTTTTGAATATTTTGGTTTTGGTTCAAAGATTATAAATTGGGTCAAGATTCTTAATTTAATTTTAAAGCTTCTATTTTACAAAGTGGTTTTTTATCTGATCAGTTTGATATACAAAGAGGTTGCAGACAAGGTGACCCTGTTTCTCTAATTTATTTATTCTATGTGCAGAAATTTGGCAATTCAAATTTAAAACAGAATAAGGACGTTAAAGGTATTGTGGTAATAATAAAGAACATAAATTATCTCAGTAGCTGATGACACTTTTCTTGCTTTAGATGGTTCACAAAAACCCTTTTTGCTGCTCTTGATACCTTTTTTTTTATTAAAACTTTCAGGATTGAAAATTAACATATCAAAAACTAAAATAGTGTGGATTGGATAAAAAAAGTATTCAAAAGAAGTTTTCCATCACACAAGGTGGAAACTAAATGGGGAACTACAACTTTCAACTTACTAGGAATTCAGTTCTCAGTTCATCTTAAAGAAACTGTTGATATTAATTATGACTTACAACTACCTAAAATAAGAGTTTGATTAAACGATGGAAGCGAAGAATCCTAACTCCAATTGGTGCATAACCGTTGTTAAGACGCTTATCCTACCTAAGCTTAATCATTTATTTATTTCTTTGCCATTCCTAGAAAACAGCTTTTAGTTGATTTGCAAAAAAAATTTTTGAATTTATATGGAAGTCCAAATTGATAAGATAAAGCGATCCCTTGTCACACAAGACTATCTTTCTGGAGGTTTAAAAATGGTCAACTTAGACATTTTTATAATTGCTTTAAAATCTTCTTGGATGAAAAGGTTAAATCAAAAACAAAAGCCATGGATGGATTTCTTTTTTGCATTAAATGGAAAAGATGTTATTGAGAAGTTATTTCATTTTGGGGATCTGTTTATTTCAAGCATTTCTTCCTAAAAACAATTTTTTCTTGCAAGATGTATTAAAATCATGGCCGGAAGTCATGAAGTGTTTAAATAATTGTAAACATGTAAAAAGTAATTTTTTAAATATCCCAGTGTGGGAAATTTAATTCTTGGGTTTGGGAAACGGTCTGTTTTTTAAAAATTGGTATGAGAAGGGTATCAGAGTAATAGGAGATTTTTTAGATAGCAAGGAAAATTTTTTTTAAAATTTTTACAAAAAAATTTTGCCTCTCACAAACATCAAATAACAGATTATCAAATTAATATTTTTTTTCTGCATATCAAAATATTTAAAAAATTTTGTCATTAAACCCCTTATTCAAAAATCTTAAAAAACATGCCCTTTTTTTATGAATTGTTGTTACAGTCAGAAAAATGCACTAAGCCAATTTACTCCATATTAAACACAAATAATGTTAAACCTACATCTATATCAAAAAGGATTTCCATTTTGAGTATTATGGGCAGTGAATTTTTAAATACATGATGTTTTTAAAGTTTGTTTTAAAGTAACAAGTGATACAGCTGTTCAATGGCTGCAGTTTAGAATACTGCATAGGATTCTTCCTGTAGGTTACACTTAAAAAGATTAATATAAAAACTACTGATTTGTGTACCTTTTGTAAGAATGAAAGTGAAACAATCCAACATGTATTTTTATTTTGTAATAATATTTTGGCATTGTGGAGTAGTCTTAGCCAACATATATATAGAGCTACTTCAAAAAGGGGGGGTTTAAAATTAATAATGTTATATTAGGAGAGATTCCTTTGTCCAAAAATAATAGAGCTGTGAATTTTATTATATTATACACTAAACAATATATCTTTACTTGTTTGATGCAGAAGAAAATGCCAAATCTCAGTGCACTCTTATGTCATCTAAGAATCAAATATAATGTTGAAAAATTTGTTTCAAACCAAAAGAATAAAATTGTGTATTTTAATTATATATGGTCTACATGGAAACCTTTTTTTTAGGAGTGACAGTTCAGATGGCATTCACTATTGTTACTGTCTTTTCTTTTCTTTTTTTTCTGCATATTATAAAAGAAATAAGATAATTCAAATAATTTATGCACAATGTTATAAGGTGTTGGAGGAAATAGTGACAATTGAATTTACATTTATTATCTTTTTTTTTTTCTCATTTTTTAAATTTTTAATATAGTGGATAGTGTGAAAGGGGGAGTGTGTTTGTCTGTAAGGCATAAATGTAAATATGTTCATCTATCTCTTTGTTTATTATGAGAAAAAATATAAATAAATAAAAAAAAAAAAGGGTTTTGACTCAGATTCAAAGGTAAAGATGTTTTTCATCAGGTAACTATGTTGTTCACTTGTGACCCTCACGTGTATTTACTCAAAGATAAGATTTTTTACCCAGGTGTGGTGTGAGACGTTGGTTTTTTAAAAAAATTTATTAAAGTAGATATATGTGCTAGAGATAAACTTGGTGCAAGACAAGGTATTTATCTCTTGTCCTTTTTGAATGAAACAGGTGTCGTTTAAAAATCCTTTCTGAATGATAACATTTTGTTCTGTATTACGGTTTGAATAAGATTTTCAGTGTTGTAATTCTCCTTTAAAGTGCGCTCTATTTATAGCATACGTCATCCAAATACCCCTCCGTTCTTCATATGGAACATAAAAAGTCTGTGTATTATCATAAAACGTATTTTCCTATGTCCTTTAGACATGATTATATTTTTACGGTCTATATTTTGAGGATATGTTTACGTTTTATTATGTACTCTTCACTCCCCCAGCTGTTCAATGTCGTATCCTCTTTGGATTTTTTCTTTAAAGTTGAAAATAATTCTTCTTTTGTATTAAACCAGTCACTCTCGTGTAATGTCCATTTTTTTATCTTTTTTGGGGCGCTCCAGACTATAACTTCCCATTTGTATTGTGTTTGTTGGTATTCCATTGTTCGTTTTTTTTTTTAAATGATAAATCTAGTAAAAAATTGAAATTAAAATATTGGAGTTATTGACTGCGTTGTATTTGTTTCATTATGTATATAATTAGTATCATTAAGTTTCTTAACATTCCAGAGTGGTCAATATGTTTAGTCATTTTTTCTAAAAACATTCTTGAACTTTATTCATGACCAGAACTTTCCAGGAATATCATGTACTTACAACTTCTAGAATATTCTAGATTTATATTACTGTATAAATATCCTGTCAATTCGATGCATAGAGACATTGTGTATAAGCATCATTAGGTATTACTGGGATATAATTTCACTGGGACAGTGTGTGCAGCAACGGACACTCTGATGTATGTATTTTTAGATTTTTGCTAAGTTTGTACTTAATATTTGTATATTACTGTAATAAGGATATGGAAATAACGAAAAGTATTCAATCTCAACGTCCATTAAACAATATACAAAATAAGAGCAGAGAAAAACACTCCAAACATCAGAGGTTGGAAAGGTAAAATTAAAATTATTATAAATTTTTTGTCAAGCATGCATCTTTACAGTTTCCGTATTAATCATATTTTTTTCTTTTGAATAACATAGGCCGTTATACATCAAATTCCTAAATATGTCCCTAGGAATTAACATAAAATTGTTTGAACACGATTTCTCAAGAAGGATATGGAAATAACGAACAGTATTCAATCTCAACGTCCATTAAACAAATATACAAAACAAGAGCAGAGAAAAACGGACCTCCGAAACATCAGAGGTGTAGTCAGGTGCCATGGGGGAGAACATCCCCGCGACCGGTCACACCCGCCGTGTGCTCATTGTCATAATCAGGAAATAACGGAAAAAATCCGTAGTCAATTCAGTGTATAAATAATGGACTAACAATTGGTATGAAAAAAGTAGTCAGATTTCA